>NC_083231.1:122936672-123074091 GCF_032191835.1 Heteronotia binoei | reverse complement strand
TCCCCACTCCTCCACTTGCAGCTGCTGGAATGGCTTGGGTCAGCCAGCGCTCTCTTTTCTGGGAGAACCGGGGTTGGATTCCCACTCCTCCACTTGCAGCTGCTGGAATGGCTTGGGTCAGCCAGAGCTCTCTTATCTGGGAGAACCGGGTTTGATTCCCACTACTCCCCTTGCAGCTGCTGGAATGGCCTTGGGTCAGCCAGCGCTCTCTTATCTGGGAGAACCGGGTTTGATTCCCCACTCCTCCACTTGCAGCTGCTGAATGGCCTTGGGTCAGCCCGAGCTCTCTTATCTGGGAGAACCGGGTTGGATTCCCCACTCCTCCACTTGCACCTGCTGGAATGGCCTTGGGTCAGCCAGAGCTCTCTTATCTGGGAGAACCGGGTTGGATTCCCCACTCCTCCACTTGCACCTGCTGGAATGGCTTGGGTCAGCCAGAGCTCTCTTATCTGGGAGAACCAGGCTGGATTCCCCACTCCTCCACTTGCAGCTGCTGGAATGGCCTTGGGTCAGCCAGAGCTCTCTTATCTGGAGAACCGGGTTGGATTCCCCACTCCTCCACTTGCACCTGCTGGAATGGCCTGGGTCAGCCAGAGCTCTCTTATCTTTGAGAACCAGGTTTGATTCCTCACTCCTCCACTTACAGCTGCTGGAATGGTCTTGGGTAAGCCAGAGCTCTCTTATCTGGGAGAACCGGGTTTGATTCCCCACTCCTCCACTTGCACCTGCTGGAATGGCCTTGGGTCAGCCAGAGCTCTCTTATCTGGGAGAACCGGGTTTGATTCCCCACTCCTCCACTTGCACCTGCTGGAATGGCCTTGGTAAGCCAGAGGTCTCTTATCTGGGAGAACTGGGTTTGATTCCCCCCCTCCTCCACTTGCAGCTGCTGGAATGGCCTTGGGTCAGCCAGAGCTCTCTTATCTGGGGAACCGGGTTTGATTCCCACTCCTCCACTTGCACCTGCTGGAATGGCCCTGGGTCAGCCATAGGTTTCGCAGGAGTTGTCCTTGAAAGGGCAGTTTCTGTCAGAGCTCTCTCAGCCCCACCCACCTCACAGGGTGTCTGTTGTGTGGAGGGAGATAGAGGAGATTGTGAGCCACTGCGAGATTTGGCCTATAGGGCAGGATACAATTCATTTTTTTCTTCTTCGCCAAGCCAGCTGATGGCTCGGAGAATGCAGTCGAAGTTAATGCTGCTTCATCTCTACCTTTTCCTTCCTCCTCTCTTCCCCATCTCTTTTTTTCCCTTCCTTCCTTCCGGCTCTCAAGCATCTGACGTCTATTCTATGTGGCTCTTACATTAAGCAAGTTTGGCCACCCCTGGTCTAGATGGACCACTGGCCCGACCCAGCAGCTCCCCTTCTAAATGGTTTCAACCGCTGCCAACGCAGGGGGAGGGGAGAACTAAATATCTGCATTACGGCTGTGCCCCGCAGCCTGTCCTTATACGGAAGGAGTTTCTCAAAAAGTCCGTGGGAGCAGGCTGTAGCTCCCAACGAGCCTTCCGCACACAGCAATTTCGCGCTGCAGTCCCCGGGCGCGGAGGCGCATGACACGACCTGGTAACGGAAGCCTGCAAAACAGTGCAAACCACACCAGACCCGCAGCGCTTTACCTGCTCTGAACTTTCCTAGGCAACAGCCTCCGGAGGAGGACGGAAAACAGGCGCCCCCAAGGAAGGAGATTTCGCCGCCTCCCTCGCCAGCCTCTGGGGACTGCAAACCCGACCACTGATATTTGAGAAATCCACCCCACCAAATCCTTCCCCCCCCCCACCCACCCCCAGCCCTTCAAGACTCTTAATGCAAGGACAGGAAAGAAGGATGTAGAACAGAACAGAAACCAGAGCTACCCAACGACTGGGCGGGGGATTGGCGGGGAGCGGACACCCGTACCAGCTCAATAGGGAGCCGGGGGGGGGGGGGGTTGGGTCACAAGCCCTGCAGCATCGAAGTCACAGTAATTTGGGGGATGGGAAGTTACAGGCAAGCAGTTCCCGCTTCTCTCCTTCCCCTCTCCCGTGCATATTTCCAGGAGTTCTTGGGAGTAAAATTGCCCCCTCTTTACATTTCCCTCCCCCATCAGTTCATAGCTGACTCATGGCAACTAATTTTCCCTCTAAGAGCCAATTGGGTGTGGTGGTGAAGTGGATTCCCCACACTTCCACTTGCAGCTGCTGGAATGGCCTTGGGCCAGCCAAAGCTCTCGCAGAGCTGTCCTTGAAAGAGCAGCTTCTGTCAGAGCTCTCTCAGCCCACCTACTTCACAGGGTGTCTGTTGTGGGGCAGAAGATAAAGGAGACTGTAAGCCACTTTGAGTCTCTGATTCAGGGAGAAGAGTGGGGTATAAATCTGCAGTCTTCTTATGTGTGTGGACTCTTATCTGGGAGAACTGGGGTTGACTCCCCACTCCTTCACATGCACCTGCTGGAATGGCCTTGGGTCAGCCATAGCTCTTGTAGGAGTTGTCCTTGAAAGGGCAGCTGCTGAAGAGTTCTCTCAGCCCCACCTACTTCACTGGGTGTCTGTTGTGGGAGATTGTAAGCACTCTGCGCCCCTGATTCAGAGAGAAGGGCGGGGTATAAATCTGCAATTCTTCTTCTTCTAAGCTGCAGAGTCTTGCGAGCAGAAATTCTACCTTGTGAGCTCCTGGCATTAAAAGTTGTGAGCTGCTGCATCCATGAGTGTGCTCTGGGCCACCCTTCCTGAGCTAGGACAAAAAAGTGTGAGCTGGAGGGTAAAAATCGGAGCGCTGGCTCACGCTCACTCGGCTTAGAGGGAACACTGATGGCAACCCCACGGGGTTTTCAAGGCAAGGGAAGTTCAGTGGTGGTTTGCCGTTGCCTGCCTCTGCACAGCAACTCTGGACCTCCTCAATGTCTCCCATCCAAGGACAAACCAGGGCTGACTCTGCTCAGCTTCCAAGATCGAGCTAACCTGGGGTATCCAGGTCAGGGGTGATGAGCAGAGGTGCTTTGCCATTCGCTGCCTCTGCAGAGCAACTCTGGCCTTCCTCGGTCATCTCCCATCCAAGCAATCACCAGGGCTGACCCTGCGTAGCTCCTGAGATCTGATGAGATCCAGCTAGCCTGGGCCGCCCAGCTCAGGGCAAGAGACACTCAAAGGTGGATTGCCGTTGCCTGCCTCTGCAGAGCAATCTTGGACCTCCTTGACGTCTCCCATCCAAGCACAAACCAGCTTCCAAGATCAAGCTAGCCAGGTCCCGGGAGATGAACAGAGCTGGTTCACCATAGCCTGCCTCTGTGTAGCAACTCGGATGGTGGTTTGCCCTTGCCTGCCTCTGCATAGCAACCATGGACCTCCCTGACGTCTCCCATCCAAGCACAAGAAGAAGAAGATATTGGATTTATATCCCGCCGTCCACTCCAAAGAGTCTCAGAGCGGCTCACAATCTCCTTTACCTTCCTCCCCCACAACAGACACCCTGTGAGGTAGATGAAGATATTGGATTTATATCCGCCCTCCACTCCGAAGAGTCTCAGAGCAGCTCACAATCTCCTTCCCCTTCCTCCCCCACAACAGACACCCTGTGAGGTAGATGAAGATATTGGATTTATATCCCGCCCTCCACTTCGAAGAGTCTCAGACCGGCTCACAATCTCCTTGCCCTTCCTCCCCACAACAGACACCCTGTGAGGTAGATGAAGATATTGGATTTATATCCCACCCTCCACTTCGAAGAGTCTCAGACCGGCTCACAATCTCCTTGCCCTTCCTCCCCACAACAGACACCCTGTGAGGTAGATGAAGATATTGGATTTATATCCCGCCCTCCACTCCGAAGAGTCTCAGAGCAGCTCACAATCTCCTTTCCCTTCCTCCCCCACAACAGACACCCTGTGAGGTAGATGAAGATATTGGATTTATATCCCGCCCTCTACTCCGAAGAGTCTCAGAGCAGCTCACAATCTCCTTTCCCTTCCTCCCCCACAACAGACACCCTGTGAGGTAGATGAAGATATTGGATTTATATCCCGCCCTCTACTCCGAAGAGTCTCAGAGTGGCTCACAATCTCCTTTACCTTCCTCCCCCACAACAGACAAGCTGTGAGGTAGATGAAGATATTGGATTTATATCCCACCCTCCACTCTGAAGAGTCTCAGAGCGGCTCACAATCTCCTTTACATTCCTCCCCCACAACAGACAAGCTGTGAGGTAGATGAAGATATTGGATTTATATCCCACCCTCCACTCTGAAGAGTCTCAGAGCGGCTCACAATCTCCTTTACATTCCTCCCCCACAACAGACAAGCTGTGAGGTAGATGAAGATATTGGATTTATATCCCACCCTCCACTCCAGAGTCTCAGAGCGGCTCACAATCTCCTTTCCCTTCCTCCCCTACAACAGACACCCTGTGAGGTAGATGAAGATATTGGATTTATATCCCGCCCTCCACTCCGGAGTCTCAGAGCGGCTCACAATCTCCTTTACCTTCCTCCCTCACAACAGACACCCTGTGAGGTGGGTGGGGCTGAGAGAGCTCTGACAGAAGTTGCCCTTTCATGGACAGAGTCTCAGAGCGGCCTACAATCTCCTTCACCTTCCTCCCCCACAACAGACACCCTGTGAGGTGGGTGGGGCTGAGAGAGCTCTGACAGAAGTTGCCCTTTCATGGACAGAGTCTCAGAGCGGCCTACAATCTCCTTTACCTTCCTCCCCCACAACAGACACCCTGTGAGGTGGGTGGGGCTGGAGAGGGCTCTCACAGCAGCTGCCCTTTCAAGGACAACCTCTGCCAGAGCTCTGGCTGACCCAAGGCCATTCCAGCAGGTGCAAGTGGAGGAGTGGGGAATCAAACCTGGTTCTCCCAGATAAGAGAGCTACGGCTGATCCAAGACCATTCCAGCAGCTGCAAGTGGAGGAGTGGGGAATCCAACCCAGTTCTCCCAGATCTCTGGCTGACCCAAGGCCATTCCAGCAGCTGCAAGTGGAAGAGTGGGGAATCCAGCCCAGTTCTCCCAGATAAGAGAGCTACGGCTGTCCCAAGGCCATTTCAGCAGCTGCAAGTGGAGGAGTGGGGAATCCAACCCAGTTCTCCCAGATAAGAGAGCTCTGGCTGACCCAAGGCCATTCCAGCAGGTGCAAGTGGAGGAGTGGGGAACCAAACCCGGCTCTCCCAGATAAGAGTCCACGCACTTAACCACTACACCAAACTGGCTCTCATATTAGGCCATATACCCAAAGTAGCCAATCCACCAAGAGCTTACAGGTCACAAGCCCCTGATCTAGCCAATCCAACAAGAGCTTACAGGGCTCTTAATCCAGGGCTTAACCTGATGGCAAAAAAGGGAGGGCCAAGCAACCACTACCCCAAACTGGCTGGTTTGCCATTGCCATTGCCTGCCTCTGCGTAGCAACCCTGGACTTCCTTGGTGGTCTCCCATTCAGGGCTGCTTAATTTCCAAAATCCGACTAGGCTGGGCTTTCCAGGGTCTCTTCGCTACCCCCTGCTTCTAAAGGCTGCATTTGGAGCTTTCAATTCTGCCACTAGCAAGAAGAAATGGGGGGAAAGGCGGAGGGGGGGAGTTTGCACCTAGGCACATGACAGGGAAGGGGGCCAGGAATCCGCAGAGGGCCGGTTCTCCCTCCCCACGCTGAGGGTTGCATCTCCAAAAGACTACTTGAGCAAGGAAGTTCAGGATCGCGATGCAGGCAACAGCACAGCACCTCCGAAGCCCTCTTGCTTTGAAAGCCGCTCCCCCCACCCCCGCCGTCAGCTGAGCCCTGACAGCTCTTCCCACCCCCACAATGAACTCAAGGCCAGCAGAGGGGCCAAGCGAGCATCACAGAAGGGAACGGGTGTACAGCTCCTAGCACGCCACTGGAAGCACTGCAGGAACACAGAGAGGGTGGCCAAACTTGCTCAACGTAGGAGCCACATAGAATAAAGGTCAGATGTTTGAGAGCCACAAAATCTGAACGTCTGAAAGCCGCAAGAGAGGGAGGGAGGGAGGGAGGGAGGGGGGAGGGAGGGAGGGAGGGAGGGGGGATGGAGGCAGGGAGGAAGGAAAGGAGGAAGGGGGGATGGAGGGAGGGAGGGGTGACATTGGAGGGAGTGAGGGAAGGAGGGGGGATGGAGGGAGGGAGGAAGGAAGGAAGGGAGGGAGGGGGGAGGGAGGCAGGGAGGAAGGAAGGGGGAAGGGGGGATGGAGGGAGGGAGGAAGGGAGGGAGGGAGGGAAGGGGGGAGGGAGGAAGTTAGGGAGGAAGGAAGGGAGGAAGGGGGGATGGAGGGAGGGATGGATGGAGGGAAGAAGGGAGGGAGGAAGGGGGTGGAGGGAGGAAGGGAGGGGGAGGAAGGAAGGAAGGAAGGAAAGGAGGGAGGGAGGGAGGAAGGAAGGAAGGAAGGAAGGAAGGAAGGAAGGAAGGAAGGAAGGAAGGAAGGAAGGAAGGAAGGAAGGAAGGAAGGAAGGAAGGAAGGGAGGGAGGGAGGGAGGGAGGGAAATAGGTGGGGAGGGAGGGGGAAAGAAAACAACTTTACATGCATTCTCCAAGCTGCAATCTGGCTCAGAGATGTGCTTTAAAGAGACAAATGCCTTCTCCAAGCTGGCTGATAGACCAATGGGGAGAGCCGCACACCATGTGTGAAAGTGCCACTCCACAAGCGGCTCCCAAGCTACAGCTTGGCCACACCTCGGCTGCCTAGTCTTGGCAGGTGCCCAGAGGAGACAGAGGGGCAGTTGCAGGAGGCCAAGGGCCACCCCACCCCCCATAAGTAACCCGCAATCACTGGGGTGCCGAACAGCTCCCACAAATCTCCGGTGGGAGAGAGAAGAAGGAGCGGAAAAGGCAGGTGTTGTGGGGGGGGCATCTTGCTCCCCAGCCTCTTTTACAGCATCTAAAGATAATACTTTCTCGAGCGCTCTCCCAAGCGACGTCGAGAGATACAGGGCGCACAGGAGCAAGAAAACGCTGTACAGAACAGAGCATGAAAGGACGGCAATGGAAAACAGGAGTGCCGGCGGTGCTCTGCACACGGGGTGGAGGTAAACAATAAGGAAAGGCACTGGGTGGGGAGAGCAGTCCCAGAGGTCTGAGGTTCACCACAGACCACAATGGAAAGCGCAAGCGTGCCCACGTCCTACGCACAAAAAGGAATCCAAAAGGCCAGCCAGGAAAAGGAGCAAGGCAGGTCCATCAATCATGCAGCACCCGAAACTACAGAGGAAATTTTGCAGACCCACGGAGGACCCACAGACTGAAAGCTCCGGAGACCCTCGCCGGAGCCACGTCACACCTTTTCAAGGAGCCACGAGACCCATGCTTGCTTTCAACAAAGAAACGCAACCAACCCTTCCCGTTTTGCAAAAGGAGCTGGAGCTGAGCAACAGAGCATCAGTTGTGCATGCAGAAGGTCCCAGGTTCGATCCCCGGGATCTCCCTTTTTTTAAAAGAAAAAAAAAAAGGAGGAAACGGGACAAGGGGAGAGGGAACCCCCCTGGAAAGCTACAAAACTGACTTGGCCAGAGCAAAGCTCGGACTCCACAGAAGACAGCTTTACGCGGCCGTGCCCCAGAATTAAGTTCCTGCTCATATTAAGAATTAAGCACCTTGGGAGGTGGTGGGCTCTCCTTCCTTGGAGGTTTTTAAGCAGAGGCTAGATGGCCATCTGGCAGCAATGAAGATCCTGTGAATTTACAGGAGGTGTTTGTGAGTTTCCTGCATTGTGCAGGGGGTTGGACTAGATGACCCTGGAGGTCCCTTCCAACTCAGGAAGTGGTGGGCTCTCCTTCCTTGGAGGTTTTTAAACAGAGGCTAGATGGCCATCTGACAGCAATGAGGATCCTATGAATTTAGGGGGAGAGGTTTGTGAGTTTCCTGCATTGTGCAGGGGGTTGGACTAGATGACCCTGGAGGTCCCTTCCAACTCCAGGATTTTATTAGGAAGAACTTCCTGACTTTTAGAGCGGTTCCTCAGTGGAACAGGCTTCCTTCCTTGGAGGTTTTGAAACAGAGGCTAGATGGCCCTCTGACAGCAACGAAGATCCTGTGAATTTAGGGGGAGGTGTTAGGGTTAGGGAGGATGGACTAGATGACCCTGGAGGTCCCTTCCAACTCTATGATGCTATGATTCTATATTATACAGGGGTGGCCAAACTATGACTCGGGAACCACATGTGGCTCTTTCACACATACCGTGTGGCTCTCAAAGCCCACCCCCCCCCCCGCCACTGCCCTGTTGGCCAACTTGGAAAAGGCATTTTTCTCTGTAAGTCAAGCCAGTCAGTGGCTTGGATAATGAATTCCAAGTTGCTTTCTTTCTTCCTCTCCATCCCTCCCATCTATTTGCCTTCCTTCCTGTCTTGCGACTCTCAAACAGCTGCCATTTATTCTATGTGGCTCTTGCATTAAGCAAGTTTGGCTACCCCTGTTCTATATCATAGAACAGCCGCCCTGAGACACCTAGGTGAGAAGGGCGGGGTATAAATCTTAATATAAATAAATAAATAAATAGCCAGAAATGCACGGGAAGGTAACCTGGGCGGGGGGAGGGGGGGAGACCGGGAACGCAGCTCCACCCTGAGCCAGAATTTGCAATGCTTGGGACATGCAGCTGTCACTCTCCTGGGTGCAATGACACCCCCCCCCTTCTAAGGGGAGGGATGGTGGCTCAGAGTGGTAGAGCATCTGCTTGGGAAGCAGAAGGTCCCAGGTTCAATCCCCGGCATCTCCAACTAAAAAGGGTCCCAGCAAATAAGCATGAAAAACCTCAGCTTGAGACCCCGGAGAGCCGCTGCCAGTCTGAGGAGACAAGACTGACTCTGATGGACCCAGGGTCTGATTCAGTAGAAGGCAGCTTCATATGTTCATATGAACAATGGATCTCCCAAAACCTTTAGGGGAGGGACGGTGGCTCAGTGGTAGAGCATCTGCTTGGGAAGCAGAAGGTCCCAGGTTCAATCCCCGGCATCTCCAACTAAGAAGGGTCCAGGCAAATAGGCGTGAAAAACCTCAGGTGGAGACCCTGGAGAGCCGCTGCCAGTCTGAGTAGACAAGACTGACTCTGATGGACCAAAGAGGGTCTGATTCAGTAGAAGGCAGCTCCATATATGTTCATATGAACAATGGATCTTCCATACCTTTAGTGGAGGGCCGGTGGCTCAGTGGTAGAGCATCTGCTTAGGAAGCAGAAAGTCCCAGGTTCAATCCCCGGCATCTCCAAAAAAGGGTCCAGGCAAATAGGTGTGAAAAACCTCAGCCGGAGACCCTGGAGAGCCGCTGCCAGGCTGAGGAGACAAGACTGACTCCGATGGACCAAAGAGTAGAAGGCAGCTCCATATATGTCCCTATATCTGTTCCAAGCCCCATCCCGCCTGCGAGGGCGACCTCCTCGGGGCAGGGAACCTTCCCCCCCAGACCGCTGCAAGGACAAGCCCTCGGGGACCCCGCGCCAAGCGGGGCGCGACACTCACCGCTGCTCCAGCCCTTCCGGCGGCTCCCTTCGCCTGCGGCTCCACAAGCAGCGGCCGCCCCAAGCCGAAGCCCCCGAAGCCCCGCCCCCTCGCTCCGATTGGCCCTCGCAACAAAGAGGCAGGCGCCACCCTCTGCGGGGGAGCGTTCTATTGGCCGATCGCGCGCCCACGACCGGGGAGGGAGGCGGGGCCTCTGGGATTGACGTGCACGAGGCGGGGCGGGGGCGGGGCCCAAAGGGGGCGGCCGGGCCAATAAGGAGGGAGGGGGGGTGGGGACTGTTGCTGCGCGCGGCGGGGAAAGGGCTGCGAGTTGCTGCTGCGCGGCGTGCAGGAAATGCCCTGAGCAGAGAAGCCTGTTCTGCGGGAAGGGCGGGCTCGAAATCGAATAAAATCAACATAAATAAAAGAAGTGATTGCTGCACGTGGTGTGGAGGAAATGCAATGAGCAAAGAGGGGCCCCGCTGGTTTTGCACGCTTCTGCTTTGCAGCCCAGCGTTTCCCCTTTCGGGAAGCAACCTTCCCCTATATCCGCAGGGCGTTCGGAGGGGGGTAGGGGTGTAGCTTGCAGCAGGTACCGGCGGGGGGTGCCCAGCTCCCACCCAAGATTCCTTTTCCTGCCCCTGGGCACTGCGGAGGTGCCAGGCTGGCCGTCTGCAAGCAGCGTTGCCAATCCCCAGGTCGCTTAAGCAACGAAAGTGGCACACAGATGAAGGGTGGCAGGGAGCAGAGATACAAAGCGACGCTGCTGTGTATAAATTAGTCTCAATTGTGCTTCTG
This sequence comes from Heteronotia binoei, assembly GCF_032191835.1. NCBI lineage: Eukaryota > Metazoa > Chordata > Lepidosauria > Squamata > Gekkonidae > Heteronotia > Heteronotia binoei. The sequence continues at coordinate 123,063,882 of NC_083231.1, read as the reverse complement.
AAAGCTAACACGCGTAAAGTTACTCTTAACACGAAAATAGAACTGGCCTTATCAAAATACCTTTACAGCAAGCGAAACATCAGCGGAAAAGCCAAACGCCTAAAGATTAGGATAGATAGATAGATAGATAGATAGATAGATAGATAGATAGATAGATAGATAGATAGATAGATAGACAGACAGACAGACAGACAGACAGACAGACAGACAGACAGACAGACAGACAGACAGACAGACAGACAGACAGACAGACAGACAGACAGATAGATAGATAGATAGATATTTTTAAAAAGCCCCCAGATGCAATTTCCTTTTCTTAAGTGAATTTCATAGACCGTGCGGGTTCAGTCTTCTGTGAAGCAAATAAAGCCAAGAACGCCAAGGGGAATGGGCAAAAGTCGGCTGGTCAATGTAGATTCTTATACATGCAGAAAATGTCTATTTTTACTGCATAAGAGAAAATGAGGTATCCGGAATTTCAGAACCCGTTTTCACCTTCCTGTCTTTCTCTAAGCTCCAATCATGACAAGGCATTTCTCACTAAGACAGAATCATAGAATCCTAGAGCTGGAAGGGACCTCCAGGGTCATCTAGTCCAACCCCCTACACAATGCAGGAAACTCACAAATCCCTCCCCCTAAATTCACAGGATCAGCATTGCTGTCAGATGGCCATCTAGCCTCTGTTGAAAAACCTCCAAGGAAGGAGAGGCTACCACCTCCCGAGGAGGAAGCTTGTTCCACTGAGGAATGGCTCTAACAGTCAGGAAGTTCTTCCTAATAGAATCCTAGAGTTGGAAGGGACCTCCAGTCATCTAGTCCAAACCCCTGCACAATGCAGGAAACTCAAACACCTCCCCCTAAATTCACAGGATCTTCATTGCTGTCAGATGGCCACCTAGCCTCTGTTTAGAAACCTACAAGGAAGGAGAGCCCACCACCTCCCAAGGAGGAAGCCTGTTCCGCTGAGGAATCGCTCTAACAGTCAGGAAGTTCTTCCTAATGTTGAGCCATAAATTCTTGTGATTTAATTTCAACCCGTTGGTTCTGGTCCTACCTTCTGGGGCCACAGAAAACAATTCCACCCCATCCTCTCTATGACAGTCCTTCAAGTCCTTGAAGATGGTGATCCTATCACCTCTCAGCTGCCTCCTCTCCAGGCAAAACATGCCCAGCTCCTTCAACCTTTCCTCATTGGACTTGGTCTCCAGACCCCTCACCACCTTCTTCGCCCTCCTCTGGACCCATAGCTTCAGTTTTTTACAGTTCCAGATAGGTTACTAATTTACTAATCCCCTGGAGGGAGCAGGGGATCCCCTGGTTTGGAGGCCCTTCCCCCTCTCTTCAGGGTCATCAGAAAGTGGGAGGGGGGAGGAAGGGAAATGTCTGCTAGGCACTCCCATTATTCCCTATGGAGACTGATTCCTATTGGGTATAATGATGAATTGATCTGTGGGTATCCGAGGCTCAGGGAGGGCTGCGTTTTGAGATAGAGGCACCAAAGTTTCAGCATAGCATCTGGTGCCTCTCCTCAAAACACCCGCCAAGTTTCAAAAGGTTTGGACGAGGGGGTCCAATTCTATGAGCCCCCAAAGAAGGTGTCCCTATCCTTCATTATTCAAAATGAAGGGAAGGCATTTAAAAGGTGTGTGGTCCCTTTAAATGTGACGGCCAGAACTCCCTTCGGAGTTCCATTGTGCTTTTCACAACCTGCCTCTTGGCTACGTCCCCAAAGTCTCCTGGCTCCACGCCCCGCCCCCCCAAAGTACCCAAATATTTCTTGAATTGGACTTGGCAACCCTATCTGAAAGGGAGGGTTGCCAAACGGAGTCCTACTGGAGCCGGCGTCTCGATTGGCGGTCGCACAAGAAGTCCGTTAACCAGCAAAAAATGGAAGTTTGAATGTTGCAAGCACTTTTGCACAAGCACCTTATGTCTTTCCAGTATAGAGTTTGGACTTTAAGAGAATTCTTGGGGGACATTGAACATTTAACAATCGTGGCACTGTATATCGTTATGAATTGTATTGTTTTTGATTAGTAACATAAATTGCGAGATGTGAGTAGATTTAAGGTATTTGTTTTTTTGGTTTTTTTGTATTGACATTCTCAAATGGGGGACATTGGCTGTTTGACTTATTGCATATATACCAACCCATCCTACGGCAAACTATATGGATGTTATAATCTCTTGAGAAACCATGCCCTCTGTTTAAACTAACAAGGCCAGAATGTTACCTAGATTTATGGCACCCCTACGACAGCAGTCTGCTTTTTCCACAAATGAGAGCTGGTTTGGTGTAGTGGTTAAGTGTGCGGACTCTTATCTGGGAGAACCGGGTTGGATTCCCCACTCCTCCACTTGCACCTGCTGGAATGGCCTTGGGTCAGCCAGAGCTCTCTTATCTGGGAGAAGCAGGTTGGATTTCCTCCCTTCTCCACTTGCAGCTGCTGGAATGGCCTTGGGTCAGCCAGAGCTCTCTTATCTGGGAGAACCGGGTTGGATTCCCCACTCCTCCACTTGCACCTGCTGGAATGGCCTTGGGTCAGCCAGAGCTCTCTTATCTGGGAGAAGCAGGTTGGATTTCCTCCCTTCTCCACTTGCAGCTGCTGGAATGGCCTTGGGTCAGCCAGAGCTCTCTTATCTGGGAGAACCGGGTTGGATTCCCCACTCCTCCACTTGCACCTGCTGGAATGGCCTCGGGTCAGCCAGAGCTCTCTTATCTGGGAGAACCGGGTTGGATTCCCCACTCCTCCACTTGCACCTGCTGGAATGGCCTTGGGTCAGCCAGAGCTCTCTTATCTGGGAGAACCGGGTTGGATTCCCCACTCCTCCACTTGCAGCTGCTGGAATGGCCTTGGGTCAGCCAGAGCTCTCTTATCTGGGAGAACCGGGTTGGATTCCCCACTCCTCCACTTGCACCTGCTGGAATGGCCTTGGGTCAGCCAGAGCTCTCTTATCTGGGAGAACCGGGTTGGATTCCCCACTCCTCCACTTGCACCTGCTGGAATGGCCTCGGGTCAGCCAGAGCTCTCTTATCTGGGAGAACCGGGTTGGATTCCCCACTCCTCCACTTGCACCTGCTGGAATGGCCTTGGGTCAGCCAGAGCTCTCTTATCTGGGAGAACCGGGTTGGATTCCCCACTCCTCCACTTGCACCTGCTGGAATGGCCTTGGGTCAGCCAGAGCTCTCTTATCTGGGAGAACCGGGTTTGATTCCCCACTCCTCCACATGCACCTGCTGGAATGGCCTTGGGTCAGCCAGAGCTCTCTTATCTGGGAGAACCGCATTTGTGAGTTACCTGCATTGCGCAGGGGGTTGGACTAGATGACCCTGGAGGTCCCTTCCAACTCTTTGATTCTAGGATTCTATGAAAGCCACAGAGCACAACCAACAGACAGTATTTGAAGAAGGGAGCAGTAAATCATGGAAGCTCCTCTCTTGCCATGAATTTTGTTAGTCTTTAGGGTGCTGCTGGACTCTTGCTCTGAAAGCCAGTTTGGTGTCGTGGTGAAGTGTACAGACCCTTATCTGGGAGAACTGGGTTTGATTCTCCACTCCTCCACTTGCAGCTGCTGGAATGGCCTTGGGTCAGCCATAGCTCTCTTATCTGGGAGAACCAGGTTGATTCCCCACTCCTCCACTTGCAGCCGCTGGAATGGCCTTGGGTCAGCCATAGCTCTCTTATCTGGGAGAACCGGGTTGGATTCCCCACTCCTCCACTTGCAGCCGCTGGAATGGCCTTGGGTCAGCCAGAGCTCTCTTATCTGGGAGAACCGGGTTGGATTCCCCACTCCTCCACTTGCAGCCGCTGGAATGGCCTTGGGTCAGCCATAGGTCTCTTATCTGGGAGAACCGGGTTAGATTCCCCACTCCTCCACTTGCAGCTGCTGGAATGGCCTCGGGTCAGCCAGAGCTCTCTTATCTGGGAGAACCGGGTTAGATTCCCCACTCCTCCACTTGCAGCTGCTGGAATGGCCTCGGGTCAGCCATAGCTCTGGCAGAGGTTGTTCTTGAAAGGGCAGCTGCTGTGAGAGTCCTCTCAGCCCCACCCACCTCACAGGCTGTCTGTTGTGGGGGAGGAAGGTAAAGGAGATTGTGAGCCGCTCTGAGACTCTTCCTGAGTGGAGGGTGGGATATAAATCCAATACCTTCTTCTTCTTCTTCTCTGGGTTCCCCCATGAGGAAAATAACCAGACCCCCCCCCCCAACTTTTAGTTATTCTGATAGATGGGATATTGGGAAATTTTGAAAGCCCTAAAAGGATTCCCCACCCCCACCCCGCTTAGAATGGGTGAAGTGCTTTTTCAAGACATGCTCCCACACGTTCAAAATGTACAGCCTGGAAAAATGCTCTGTAAGACTATCTGCAGCATTAGAGAAAGATCAGTCTTGTCTACTGTAGACGTAGACAACAAATTTTCAAGGATATGTTTATCTTTAGGACGGGAATCGTTTTGGCAACAAAGACCATGCCATGATGTGTTTGCTAATGATACATCATTAAAAAATTCAGTGTTTTCTGTGTTCTGTCCAAAAATTCCAGTAGTCCAAACGAATGTGACTGAGATTGTTTCTATCCAGTTAATATACTTGGTTTTTACATTTCAGCATTTCCCGCCCTACGTCTCAGAGGGCAAGAATTAAGAGACGTGCTAACGTAACATAAGAACATAACAGAAGCCCTGTTGGATCAGGCCAATGACCCATCCAGTCCAACACTCTGAGTCACAGAAGAACATAAGAGAAGCCCTGTTGGATCAGGCCACTGGCCCATCCAGTCCAGCACTCTGTGTCACATAAGAACATAAGAGAAGCCCTGTTGGATCAGGCCACTGGCCCATCCAGTCCAGCACTCTGTGTCACAGAAGAACATAAGAGAAGCCCTATTGGATCAGGCCAATGGCCCATCCAGTCCAACACTGTGTCACATAAGAACATAAGAGAAGCCCTGTTGGATCAGGCCAATGACCCATCCAGTCCAACACTCTGTGTCACATAAGAACATCAGAGAAGCCCTGTAGGATCAGGCCAATGGCCCATCCAGTCCAACACTCTGTGTCACATAAGAACATCAGAGAAGCCCTGTTGGATCAGGCCAGTAGCCCATCCAGTCCAACACTCTGTGTCACATAAGAACATCAGAGAAACCCTGTTGGGTCAGGCCAATGGCCCATCCAGTCCAACACTCTGTGTCACTCAGTAGCCAAAAAACCCCAGGTGCCATCAGGAGGTCCATCAGTGGGGCCAGGACACTAGAAGCCCTCCCACTGTGCCCCCCTCCCACAAGCACCAAGAATACAGAGCATCACTGCCCCAGACAGAGAGTTCCAACAATACCCTGTGGCTAATAGCTACTGAAGGACCTCTGCTCCAGATGTTGATCCAATCCCCTCTTGAAGCTATCTATGCTTGTAGCCATCACCATCTCCTGTGGTGGTGAATTCCATGTGTTAATGATCCTTTGGGTGAAGAAGGACTTCCTTTTATCTGTTCTAGCCCAACTGCTCAGCAATTTCATGGAGTGCCCTCGAGTTCTTGTCTTGTGATTAAGGGAGAAAAGGACTTCTTTCTCTACCTTCTAGGTAGGCCTGACCTGACTAGCCCAGGATCTCATCAGATCTCAGAAGTTAAACATGGTCAGCCCTGGTTGGATAGGAGGTATCCCAGGAAGTCCAAGGTTTCTACACTGAGGCAGACAATGGCAAACCACCTCTGAACATCTCTTGCCTTGACCTGGCCCTTCTTCCTTCTTACCCACCTGCACGTCTCCCACCTGATTATATGTTCTTGTCTGCTCATAAGTCCTCCCACTACACTTGCTCACAGCTGCATGTAGCTCTGTCTCCAGTGGCCCCAGGCAGAGTGTGCAGCAGGGCTAGAAACGGAGTATAGGAGGGCTAGCAAGAGAGCGGGAAGGGGGTGCCGGCAGGGCTAGCAAGGGAGCGGGAAGGGGGTGCCGGCAGGGCTAGCAAGGGAGCGGGAAGGGGGTGCCGGCAGGGCTAGCAAGGGAGCGGGAAGGGGGTGCCGGCAGGGCTATTAAGGGAGCGGGAAGGGGGTGCCGGCAGGGCTAGCAAGGGAGCGGGAAGGGGGTGCCGGCAGGGCTAGCAAGGGAGCGGGAAGGGGGTGCCGGCAGGGCTAGCAAGGGAGCGGGAAGGGGGTGCCAGCAGGGCTATTAAGGGAGCGGGAAGGGGGTGCCGGCAGGGCTAGCAAGGGAGCGGGAAGGGGGTGCCGGCAGGGCTAGCAAGGGAGCGGGAAGGGGGTGCCGGCAGGGCTAGCAAGGGAGCGGGAAGGGGGTGCCGGCAGGGCTAGCAAGGGAGCGGGAAGGGGGTGCCGGCAGGGCTAGCAAGGGAGCGGGAAGGGGGTGCCGGCAGGGCTAGCAAGGGAGCGGGAAGGGGGTGCCGGCAGGGCTAGCAAGGGAGCAAGAAGGGGGTGCTGGCAGGGTAGCAAGAGATTGGGAAGCCGGTGTCATCAGGGCCAGCCAGGGAGTAGGGAAGGGGGTGTTGGCAGCAGTGGGCCCCACCAGAAACCCAGGGTTGATGCTGGGCCCTCCTCCTTCCATTCACAGCTCCGCTCTACTGCCACGAGTGTAATCCAGCTCCGAAGAGCAGGTGGGCTTGCTGCAGCAGTGGGACTCTGCCCTTCCCCACCACGGCTGGTGTGAGTCTTCTCCGCCTCCCCTGCCAGAGCGGTCCCTTCTGCTCTCCTCCATCTGTTGCCACCCCGCTCCCTCTGGGAAAAGCAATTTGCCCTCTGGCCCCCGGTGAGGGGGAGCGTTCTGGTTTCCCGCTGCTGTTCTCCAGTGATCTCATCAGGGCTTCTGCTGTGCTAATGGAGGGGGGGTCGATGCTGGCTGACATCCCAAAGGGCTCTGGTTTCTTGGCCTTTTTGCAAAGTGCTCTTGTTCTCCTTGGGGCCAGAGGGTGGGTTTCACTCGACTCCCTCTCGGGGCTCTCCAGAGCAGAAGACAAGAACCCATTGTGAGTGCAGCAAATGCCATCCAAAGGCCTGGCATCCGGCTAGGGTTGCCAAGTCCAGTTCAAGAAATATCTGGGGACTTTGGGGGTGGAGCCAGGGGACTTTGGGGGTGGAGCCAGGGGACTTTGGGGGTGGAGCCAGGAGCAAGGTTGTGACAAGTGTATAACTGAACTCCAAAGGGAGCACTGGCCAGCCCATGCAAAGGAACTGCGTGCCTTCCCTCCATTGAAAACAATGGATAGGGGCACCTTCTTTGGGGGCTCACAGAATTGGACCCCCTGGTCCAATCTTTTTGAAACTTGGGATTTTTTTTTTTTGAAGAGAGGCACCGAATGCCATTCTGAAAATTAGGTGCCTCTACCTCAAAAAACAGCCCCCTCAGAGCCCCCTATACCCGAAGATCAATTTTTCATTATTCTCTACGGGAATGAGTGCCCAGCAGACGGTTCCCTCCCACCCACCCACCCTCCTCTTTCTGATTACCCTAAAGCGGGGGGAGGGACTTCAAACCGGGGAATCCCCTGCCCCCACCTGGGGATTGTGTAACCAAATTAGAGAATCACGGTGAAGAAAGTCAAGGGAAACCAAGCATAAAGCTGCTGTGATATTCAGCCTCCAAAAAATTAAACCAAGAGTCCAACATTATACAAAAGTACCAAACAGAATTGTTTTACAGTCAGTGAAGGCAATCCCGCTCAATCCCTCCAAGGAACATTTCATCAGGAATCCAGTTCCTTCCTCTCAAGCAAATGAATGCCAGATACAAGAAAACAGATGGCACAATGTTATGCAGTCAGCGATCCATAAGGCCAACAGGACTGTACTGTGTGTTCCTGTTTCACGTTAGCTTCTTCAAGCTTCTCTCAATTAATATTCACATACTGGGTAAGAACGCCTTGAATTTCAAACACTGTTGGAGTGTTACTCTGTGTTTGAAATTCATGGCGTTCTTACCCAGTATGAGAATAGCAATTGTGAGAAGCTTGAAGAAGCTAACGCGAAACAGGAACACACAGTACAATCCTGTTGCCTTATGGATTGCTGACTGCATAATATTGTGCCATCCGTTTTCTTGTATCTGGCATTCATTTGCTTGAGAGGAAGGAATTGGATTCCTGATGAAATGTGATTCCTTGGAGGGATTGAACGGGATTGCTGTCACGGCTGGGGCCGGGTCAGGCAAAGTCCAGAGGCAGTCCGAGGTCTGTAGCCAGTAAGCAGGAGGGTCCGAGGCGCCAAATCCGAATCACTGTAGAAGTATCGCAGGTCTGAGGTCCAGAAGCCGAGGTCAGGGAGTCCAGAAGTCCAAAGCCAAAGTCAGGGAGTCAGGAACCAAAGTCAAGCCGGAGTGGATGCTAGAATGTCAGGGAGATGACTAGTTGCTTCCACAAAGCCTCCTCCCAAAGCCCACAGCTATATAGCCCTCTGCTGGCTGTTGCCTGTTTGGGCTAATTGCTGGCTCAGGGAGGCAGCCAGGATCCTGTTACCACTCAAGCATCCTTGCTCTTAGAAGGGCCAGAATCCTCTCAGAACTCACGGCTCAGGGAGCGTCTTGCTTGTGAGCGTGCCACCCTCCTCCGATCCTTGAGGTCCTGCCGGAGGCGGTCACGCACACGAGCCACCCGAGAGGGCGAGGCAGGGGGGCTGGGATCTTCTCCAGCAGGAGGCAGGGGCACTGGTGCAGGTGGCAGGGGCACAGTTTCCGCATCAGACTCAACTTCCTCTGAAGGGTCCCCAGCACCCATGACACTTGCCTTCACTGACTGTAAAACAATTCTATTTGGTACTTTTGTATAATGTTGGACTCTTGGTTTAATTTTTTGGAGGCTGAATATCACGGCAGCTTTATGCTTGGTTTCCCCTGCCCCCACCTGGGGATTGGCAACCCTACAGTCAGCATTTGGTTTTGCTCCATTCTCTCACCCCCCCCCCCCGCCCTGGATTCTTCTCGCAAATTGAACAATGCAGTGACGAGGATAAAGCACGTAAAGCTTAAAATGCACTTAATACATAAATGCAAAAGTGCAGTATTTGAAGAAGGGAGCAGTAAATCATGGGAGCTCCTCTCTTGCCATGAATTTTGTTAGACTTTCGGGTGCTGCTGGACTCTTGCTCTGAAAGCCAGTTTGGTGTCGTGGTGAAGTGTACAGACCCTTATCTGGGAGAACCGGTTTTGATTCCCCACTCCTCCACTTGCACCTGCTGGAATGGCCTTGGGTCAGCCAGAGCTCTCTTATCTGGGAGAACCGGGTTTGATTCCCCACTCCTCCACTTGCAGCTGCTGGAATGGCCTTGGGTCAGCCAGAGCTCTCTTATCTGGGAGAACCGGGTTTGATTCCCCACTCCTCCACTTGCACCTGCTGGAATGGCCTTGGGTCAGCCAGAGCTCTCTTATCTGGGAGAACCGGGTTTGATTCCCCACTCCTCCACTTGCAACTGCTGGAATGGCCTTGGGTCAGCCAGAGCTCTCTTATCTATGAGAACCGGGTTGGATTCCCCACTCCTCCACTTGCACCTGCTGGAATGGCCTTGGGTCAGCCAGAGCTCTCTTATCTGGGAGAACCGGGTTTGATTCCCCACTCCTCCACTTGCACCTGCTGGAATGGCCTTGGGTCAGCCAGAGCTCTCTTATCTGGGAGAACCGGGTTGGATTCCCCACTCCTCCACTTGCACCTGCTGGAATGGTCTTGGGTCAGCCAGAGCTCTCTTATCTGGGAGAACCGGGTTGGATTCCCCACTCCTCCACTTGCACCTGCTGGAATGGCCTTGGGTCAGCCAGAGCTCTCTTATCTGGGAGAACCGGGTTTCATTCCCCACTCCTCCACTTGCACCTGCTGGAATGGCCTTGGGTCAGCCAGAGCTCTCTTATCTGGGAGAACTGGGTTTGATTCCCCACTCCTCCACTTGCACCTGCTGGAATGGCCTTGGGTCAGCCAGAGCTCTCTTATCTGGGAGAACCGGGTTTGATTCCCCACTCCTCCACTTGCACCTGCTGGAATGGCCTTGGGTCAGACAGAGCTCTCTTATCTGGGAGAACAGGGTTGGATTCCCCACTCCTCCACTTGCACCTGCTGGAATGGCCTCGGGTCAGCCATAGCTCTGGCAGAGGTTGTCCTTGAAAGGGCAGCTGCTGTGAGAGCCCTCTCCAGCCCCACCCACCTCACAGGGTGTCTGTTGTGGGGGAGGAAGGGAAAGGAGATTGTGAGCCGCTCTGAGACTCTTCGGAGTGGAGGGTGGGATATAAATCCAATATCTTCATCTACCTCACAGGGTGTAATATCTTCATCTACCTCGCAGGGTGTCTGTTGTGGGGGAGGAAGGTAAAGGAGATTGTGAGCCGCACTGAGACTCTTCGGAGTGGAAGGTGGGATATAAATACAATAGCTTCATCTACCTCACAGGGTGTCTGTTGTGGGGGAGGAAGGTAAAGGAGATTGTGAGCCGCACTGAGACTCTTCGGAGTGGAAGGTGGGATATAAATCCAATATCTTCATCTACCTCGCAGGGTGTCTGTTGTGGGGGAGGAAGGTAAAGGAGATTGTGAGCCGCACTGAGACTCTTCGGAGTGGAAGGTGGGATATAAATCCAATATCTTCATCTACCTCACAGGGTGTCTGTTGTGGGGGAGGAAGGTAAAGGAGATTGTGAACCGCACTGAGACTCTTCGGAGTGGAAGGTGGGATATAAATACAATAGCTTCATCTACCTCACAGGGTGTCTGTTGTGGGGGAGGAAGGTAAAGGAGATTGTGAGCCGCTCTGAGACTCTTCGGAGTGGAGGGTGGGATGTAAATCCAGTATCTTCATCTACCTCACAGGGTGTCTGTTGTGGGGGAGGAAGGGAAAGGAGATTGTGAGCCACTCTGAGACTCTTCGGAGTGTAGGGCGGGATATAAATCCAATATCTTCTTCTTCTTCTTCAAATAACTGAGAACCAGAAAGAGGAATACAATCTTTACTAAAAGCGAATCCTTTCTACAAAGAGGAAACGAAGCGATGCCCCCAGCGACCCAAAATTGTATGACACCGAGCGTCGCCATGGTTGCAAAGTGATTGATTGCAAACAACAAATCGTCGTGTCGACTCAACTGGGAAGGCGCAGCCGTTTCAGGCAGCCTTTTTGCGCTCACCGAAACCCGTGAGCGCACCGCTTTCCCCCCCACCCGTCCCCAATTCACCCAGTGACTGTGGCACACGACAACCGCCCCGCCGGTGCGCCAACGCGGGCTTAAGGCTTGGACGGTGCGGCCAGCATGCCCTGCACAGAGCCTAACTGGGATGAACGTAGACGTGTGCTGGAAGACTAATGCCTCTTCCCTGCTGAGTTCCCGTCTGCAATGGCTACCATGGTTCTTTTTAGGACAATGTGACAGCTAGAGAGCAGGAGCCCAGGAAACAGCCGGCGGCCATCTTTCGGGGGCCAAGTCACAGGTTGGATTGGTTTGCGCCATAATCTCATTTACTCTGGATTCGTTAACACCCTGAAAATTCCACCTGGGTCAATTTTGCTACGGAAAATGGACGTGCGATCCAGGACTAGAGGTCCTCGGGTGATGTTTAAGGAAGGCATTTCTTCTGGAAACTGATTGTTGGGGGGGGGGCAGAGTACAAGCTTATGGCTTATGGATCTCCCGTGCGACAGCAGTGCACTTAGTGGCACTAGGAATGCACAGCTTATAGAATGTTCTGAGCTCTAAACAGCAGCGCCTGAGCATGCGGTGCCACTGCAAACTGTACTTGTGACAAGCTTGAAAACCCACCCGACTGATAGCAAAGTCCACATGGAGGTAAATCAGCAGGTCCCATTGAGACTGGATCCCATAGAGTCCAGGGAAAGGCACATATAGAGAAGGCACTGGGCGTGTAGGTCCATCATACCAAGTGTGGCCATGATGCCATTGAGTCTTCTACTGAGGCTGAGGCCATCGGTGCTGTGATCTGCAAGAGGTGACGCATGTTGCATGCAGAGGTACCCGATTGGGATCCGGTTCAGCGAATCCAGGTCTGGGAAGGTCCGGTTCAAAATGCCGCCGGACTCTGACAAAGTTTGTCTCTGTTCGTGCTGAGAGCTGTCGCCTCCACCTCTTGGCCCTGAAAGCCTGTTTTTCCCATCTGGTAGCCCTGTAAATGCTAACAGATAAGCTCCTGGGGAAAACGTAGCCATGGCTGCATAGTAATAGATCCCCATAATTCTCAGCCGTTTGCATCCTTGTGCCTTTCTGAATTCTCCTTTTTCCCACTTGTTTGTTCCTGTTGCTTTGTGTTCTGCATGTGTCTTGCTCCCTCTAAAGGTCGATTCAATATTGCACTGCTGTGCATCCAGCATAAAAATCTGCAGTTTGAATCTACAGGGAGATACGCCAAACATAACGGGATGCAAAATCGAAGTGACCACTAGAGGGGGCAAAAGCACTTGCAGAACAAAACCTCCCTCCCTCCAAGCAACAGGAACAGACAAGTAAGAAAAATGTGAATGCGGAAAAAGCCAATAATACCCATACTCTACCTGTAGGCTATCTGCCTGAGTCACACAACTTTACCTGTAGGCTAGCTGCCTGAGTCAAGGGGGTGCAGACCAACTCTCACTGTGTCAGCCTGCTCGGGCCAAGGCAGTGGATCAGAGGCTATTCCACATGACACACTGAAATCAACTCTCTGTCAACGTTCCAGAGAACTCTGGGATTTGTAGTCTGACGGGGGGTGCTAAGGATTAAATTACAGAGTCCTTGTAATTAAAAAAGGAGGAGACAGAGAGAGGGCAGCCATCAACTCTGTGCTTTTGGGGGCGACTTGACGAAGTTCATAAAGGGGCTGGTTAAGGTACAGTCAATACCAGAAAGAGTTTGGAGGTGTCAAGTTCTGGGGAACAGGTGGGTACCCCAGATTAGACAGGACACAAATGGGGAAGGGGTTGGCTTCATTAGCAATCAAGAGGGGACAGCCAATGGGACTGTCTAGGACTGTAAGTCTTAGTTGTCAGGGGATATGAAGTTGTGCTGAATCACAAGAAGTCATCCTCTTTGGCATGTTCTACCGTGGCCAGCGGAATGGAGGCTACGGTGGCCATTGGAGGTCATATCCCATCTAAGGGGGGGTGCTCCTGACAGGGGGTCTCCGGGAGGGTCCTCTGCCCCTTCTGGTTCAGATAAGGCTGGCTTTGCGGGCCACACCGAAAGAGGTGGGCCATCCACGAGCAGTGTGGCAGCCGCTCGCACCATCTGACTCAAGGCTTATCCTGGACCGTGATGCGTCTTGTAGAACCCAGAACATGAGCTTCCCAGTGCCTGGCTAAGGCTGGTTCTTTATCCAGATTCCCCCAAGGACTATGTCTCCCCAGCACCTCCTGGGGGCATTCTGGGGTTTGTTATTCTTTCTCAGTTGGACCTGCTGGTCTTGGTTTGGACCGCCTCCCTGAAGCTGGAAGACAGCCACTGGATTGGGGAAAGGAGGGGCGCTCTTGGGCGAGAGGAAAGCCTAAAATAATCTGGAGGGAGCTAGCTGGGTGGGCGGAGCCCCTGAGGTGACTCGGTCACTTCCGTTTCTGCTCCGCTTGCTGCAGCTTCCGAGAGAGGTTATCGATGCGGACGTTTTTCAGGTGCAAGAGGTGCTCCAGCCGGCGGATCTTCAGCTGCAGGATCTGGGCCGACAGAAGACAGAAAAGAATTCAGTACTCGGTGGCCCCAGCAACTCCCAGAGGAGGGGAAAGGGGGGAAGGCCTTCTGCTGGGACCCAAATGCATGGTGTCAGTTCCTAGGAAACACTTAAAATCCTAGAGTTGGAAGGGACCTCCAGGGTCATCTAGTCCAACCCCCTGCACAATGCAGAAAACTCACAAACACCTCCCCCTAAATTCACAGGATTTTCATTGCTGTCAGATGGCCATCTAGCCTCTGTTTAAAAATCTCCAAGGTAGGAGAGCCCATCACCTCCCGAGGAAGCCTGTTCCACTGAGGAATCATTCTAACAGTTAGGAAGTTCTTCCTAATGTCGGAAACTCTTTTGATTTAATTGTCCACCCGTTGGTTCTGGTCCTGTCTTCTGGGGCCACAGAAAACAATTCCACCCCATCCTCTATATGACAGTCCTTCAAGTACTTGAAGATGGTGATCCTATCACCTCTCAGCCGCCTCCTCTCCAGGCTAAACATCCCCACCTCCTTCAACCTTTCCTCATAGGACTTGGTCTCCAGACCCCTCATCATCTTTGTCGCCCTCCTCTGGATCCATTCCATCTTCTCTACATCCTTCTTAAAATGTGGTGCCCAAAACTGAACCCAAGACTCCAGGTGAGGTCTTACCAGAGCAGAGTAAAGCGATGCCATCACATCACGTGATCTGGACACTAGACTTTTGTTGATACAGATGTTGAAGATGGGGATCCTATCACCTCTCAGCCGCCTCCTCTCCAGGCTAAACATCCCCAGCTCCTTCAACCTTTCCTCACAGGACTTGGTCTCCAGACCCCTCACCATCTGATGGCACCAGGTGGGTAACCGTGTGGGTCTGAAGCAGTAGAACAAAGCAGGAGTCACGTAGCACTTTTGACTCCTGCTTTGTTCATCTGATGGCACTTCACACACGCACACAATGGAAAACGGCTTTCTCCACCTGTGTTTCCATACTGGGTGACGAACAAAGATTTTTACTTAATGGTCTCTGATGGTGACTCAGAACCACTGGCGCTGAGTCACATTCTGCTGACGTGGACGAGATCTGGAAAAGGCACTCTTGGAAGCTAAAGGTAGGCAGAAAGCAGCAAAGGCTGAAGGGAATGTTCCAAAGAGAGCTGCTGGGGCAGGTTGTCACGACTCAGGGGGGTATTAACCAATTGCTGCCACCACTCTGGGTTAAGGGTTGCCCTTGAGAAGGCCCAGAGTTCCTTCCCAAGCCCTTCAGGCCTCTTGTAGCTTAGGCCAAATAATAGCCATTAGGACCAGGCAGAGGGAACAACAACAAAAAGGTTTATTGCAGTGCAATATAAATTAACAAGGTGCATGAAACAGTAAAAGGGGGAAGGGAAAATAAACAAAAGTCCTAAGGTGTCTGAACTTACAGTCCCTAAACTACTAACCAGCACTCACCCTTTCCCTTGGATGAGGGAACTTTCCCCTGCTCAAGCTCTTCAGGCATAGCCTACCTCCAGCTCAGCCTTCCAGGGAAAGAACCCCCACTTCCTGGGCTTGGCCTTTATATTCCCTTCTCAGGCCCCACCCCTCTCTGGGCCTGTTTCCCTCCAAACCCCTTGCTACTCAATCAGAGGGACAGAGGGGATCCTGGGAGATGTAGGCTTTTTCCAGTAACTCCAAAGCAGGCTTCCCTGGGGCCTGCAGGCCTTGCTAGGCCCAGGATCATGACACAGGCAGAAGCCACAATTCTGATCTTTGAGCGCTGAACTGGCGTTGTTTGGGACGGCTATTCTCCACCTGCCCGCTTCCCGCCCTCTCAACCTGCACAGTTCCAGCTACATTGATTACGCCGCACTACGTTCGAGAAAAGACCTCGTAGATGTTCCGTCCCCTGGAACTGCCCGTCGTTTGAGAAACGGGGTGAGCGAAACAACAGCCAGACAAGGCAGGCCAGCAAGGTGGGGCCAGGCCCCCAGGAAGGTGGGGGGAAACAAAGCCATGCAATTCCCAGGAAGACAGAGAAAAACCAGCGACTCTTACCTGGATGGTCTCCTGGCACGCCAACAGGGCTTGCTCACGTTCGGCCAAGTGGAGGCGCAAGGTGGAGTCGGCTTGCCCGAGCTGTCCTTTGGTCCCCCTGGAGGTGAGAAACATCCTGGCAGTCAGTTTGGGCCAAAGCGCCGGGTACCCCTTGCATGTGCTCATCTAAGCAACTTTCTTCCCCCAGAAGAAGAAGAAGAAGACCGCAGGAAACTCTTTTGATTTAATTTCAAGCTATTGGTTCTGGTCCTACCTAGGGTTGCCAAGTCCAATTTAAGAAATATCTGGGGACATTGGGGGCGGAGCCGAGAGCAAGGGTGTGACAAGCATAATTGAACTTCAAGGGAGTTCTGGCCATCACATTTAAGGGGACTGTACAAATGTTTAAATGCCTTCCTTCCATAGGAAATAATGAAGGATAGGGGCACCTTCTTTTGGGGCTCATAGAATTGGACCCCCTGGTCCAATCTTTTTGAAACTTGGGAGGTATTTTGGGGAGAGGCACTAGATGCTATACTGAAAATTTGGTGCCTCTATCTCAAAAAACACCCCCCCAGAGCCCCCGATACCCGCGGATCAATTCCCCATCATTCCCTATGGGAATCGTTCATGGAGGTGCATGATGGCTCTGGGGGCGGGGCTTCCCCCGCCGGCCAGCTGGCTGGGGAAGGGGGGAAGCCTGTAAAACCGGGGGATCCCCCTCTGGGACCTGGGGATTGGGAAGCTTAGTCCTACCATCCGGGGCCACAGAAAACAGTTCCACACCATCTTCTATATGACAGCCCTTCAGGTACTTGAAGACAATGATCATATCGCCTCTCAGCCGCCTCCTCTCCAGGCTAAACATGCCCAGCTCCTTCAACCGGCCTCCTTTCCTATTGTTTGTTCCCAGCTTGTAGAATTATAGGGCCAGAAGACCAGCGTCCTAGACAATGGCCTAGCTTGCCTAGTGGAAGCACACAGTCCATAGCTGCAAAGATAATTACTGAAGACAATAAAAGTACTACATAACCACTCTGTACAATGCTTGTAAATGCTGTGTCAAGCCTTACAAAAGCTTGGCTGACTCGAGAGTAAACACCAATTATAGTCGGCAGTGAACGACGCGAGCACTTGTATACTTGATAAGGTGCAGCCGCTCCTACTTCCGTTGCTCACGTGAATCCAAATGCCAGAGAACCCCGCAGGTTGAAATCAGCGTCTCAAGATTCAAAGTCCCGTATTTGTGGAACAGCAAACGTGTGTTTGCGTGACGCCAGCATTTGAGCCTGACTCGATGTGCAGAAGTGATTGTATCACAGATCATATTGTTGCTGCAATACGCGTGCGCCTGACGAAGCCATCTGGGAAACGGCTTGTTTACCGGTGTGCCGTTGCGCCACGTTTGTTGTTCCACAAATACGGGACTTTGAATCTTGAGACGTTGATTTCAACCTGCGGAATTCTCCGGCATTTGGAGTCACGTGAGCAACGGAAGTAGGAGCGGCTGCTCCTTATCAAGAATACAAGTGCTCGCGCCGTTCACTGCCGACTGTAATCGGTGTTTACTCTCGAGTCAGCTATGCTTTTGTAAGGCTTGACACAGCATTTACAAGCGTTGTATAGAGTGGTTATTTAGTACTTTTATTGTCTTCAATAAATAGCTTTGCAGCTACGGACCGTGTGCTTCCGCTTTTTTATTTTTTAATTTATTATTTATTTATTACTTTAAATTTCTATCCCGCCCTCTCCGCAAGCGGACTCAGGGCGGCTAACAACATGCATTTTTACAATTTAACCCAATAAAACTACAATTTAAAATTATTTAAAACACTTAAACGTTAAAAACATCCCATTGCATTTTTGGTGCTGTGTCACTAGGATATAATTTAACACAAATATGAATTTAAATGATGATCATGGTACTCTGTAACGGTGTAGAGTGGCAGCGCTCTCCCAAATTAGGTTAGATCTCAAAGGCCTGTCGAAACAGTTCCAGTTCTTACATGGTCCCCTTTGTTTGTGTCTAGTTTGCCTAGCAGCAAGGCCGGCCCTGGCTGCAGACAGACTAACATGGCTACCCATCTTGGAGGTCGGAGTCCACGGCATGAAAACCTGCTGAGGTCCTTCTCCAGGCTCCACCCCCCCCCCAAAAAAATCTCCAGGTATTTCCTAATCCAGATTCAGCAACTCTACAGGTTGTATCTTGCTTCTGATACACATCCCACTGACTCGTTGAACCCACAATGCACAGAGATACCCATTTGGCCAGCAAATCATAGACTAATAGAGTTGGAAGGGACCTCCAGGGTCATCCAGTCTAACCCCCTGCACAATGCAGGAAACTCACAAACACCTCCCTCTAAATTCACAGGATCCTCATTGCTGTCAGATGGTCATCCAGCCTCTGTTTAAAAACCTCCAAGGAAGGAGAGCCCACCACCTCCTCAGGAAGCCTGTTCCACTTACTTCTCAGATCCAGGGGATTCCTGGTTGTAGGTCCCCGTGGAGTCCATTTTGGGCTTTGATGAGTAGCCTGTAAGACACAAGAGACACCAATGGAGTGGGACGTGGATTCCCGGCTTCTGCAAGAAAAGCCGCGTCTGGCTGCAGCTGAGCGGGTCCCTGGCTTTTCTCTACTACAGAGAGGCGGCATTCCAAAATGCCTTGAAATGGGAACCCCAATGGGATGCAGGCCATGCAAATCCCCCTGCAGCAATGAAGGAGCAGCACCATTTGCATCACCGCATAAAAAATGACATATTCTATAGCAAGGGTGTCAAATGCGTGGCCCCGGGACCGGATCGGGCCCCTGGCGGGTTCCTAGCAGGTCCACAAGCAAGTCGGCTTTGTTCCTTCTCTCTCTCGCTTCCTTGTCACAGCTTGCTTTGCCAGGCTTGCTCAATTGCACAGGGGATACAGAGCAAAGCCTCTATTTTTTCCATTGGCTGAGGCTCCTCCCTTGGAAGGAAGGGGAGGAGAGATTCCAAGCATTACTTTAGTTGAGTTCTGGAAATGCCCGGCCTTTTTGGAACTTTTTTGCTGCATCATGGGAGCTACGGACATTCCCCTAACGAAAACGAAGGAAGATATTTATGCTGTCAATATTTTGAACTGTCAGAGCCCCGTGGTGCAGAGTGGCAAAGCTGCAGTACTGCAGTCCTAAACTCTGCTCACGACCTGAGTTCAATCCCTGGCGGAAGCTGGGTTTTCAAGTAGCTGGCTCGAGGTTGACTCAGCCTTCCATCCTTCCGAGATCAGTAAAATGAGTCCCCAGCTTGCTGGGGGGAAAGTGTAGATGACTGGGGAAGGCAATGGCAAACCACCCCGTAAAAAGTCTGCCGTGAAAACGCTGTGAAAGCAACGTCACCCCAGAGTTGGAAACGACTGGTGCTTGCACAGGGGACTACCTTTACCTTTTTAATTTGAACTGTATTGTGATGTCCCACCTTCCGTTTTGTATTCTACAGTTTGAAGTTCTGTATTTTTGGAATATTATCATTGTTATCAAAGATTTCAGGTTTTCACGGCTGGTAACATCATTAGGGTTTGTAGAATCTTTCGGGCTCAAGTGCCGTGTTCTACTAGAGAAAGTTTTTCTTCCAGACATTTGTTCCCGGCTGCAGAGAACATCCTCAGTGGCGTTGCAGCCGGAACAGGCCTGCTCCAGCTGCAACGCCACTGAGGATGTTCTCCGCAGCCGAGAACGAAACGTCTGGAAGAAAAACTTTCTCCAGTAGAACACGGCACTTGAGCCCGAAAGATTCTACAAACCCTAATTATCATTGTCGCTTCAAGCTATTAATAGACGTGTAAGCACTTCACGATAATAGTGTTAACTGTGAAGAAGGAGAAGAAAACGACGACGTTGGATTTATATTCCGCCCTCCACTCAGAGTAGCTCACAATCTCCTTTCCCTTCCTCCTCCACAACAAACACCCTGTGAAATGGGTGTGGCTGAAAGAGCTCTCACAGAACCTGCCCTTTCAAAGACAGCTCTGCAAGAGCTATGGCTGAACCAAGGCCATTCCAGCAGCTTTAAGTGCAGGACTGGATCAAACCCGGTTCTCCCAGATAAGAGTCTGCGCACTTCACCACTACACCAAACTGACTGTGCCTTTCTCCCCTCCCTCCACCTGGAGGTTGGCAACACTCTCTGGTGAACTGGGCTGGAAACAAGAAAGCTCCGTTCTCACTCCTCCTACCTGTGTCCAGATAGTTGCTCTCTTCCAGCGTCGAGCGCATTCCCAGCTCCTGCAACAAGAACCAGAGAAGGGTGACTGTTTGCGTGCCCAGGGCTTGCAGTCCCTTTCCTCTGGGAACGCTCATCCAAGCATCCCTTCCCCCTATACCATGCTGCTCTGCTTTCCCCGTGAACCGGCCACCTGCAGCGAGCATATGGAGAGTCCCAGAGGAGAGGCCGAAGTCTGGCTGCCCTTTGGCAGAGCCAAGAGAAGCCCTGAAGCAGCAGAAGCAGCAGCCAGTAAGCAAATCTGCAAGCGACTGAAGAACAGCGACGCAAAGCAATCTAGGGAAGGAAGCTGGGGGGAGAGGCCACTTGGAGGGAGAACCGATTCCAGGTTTGGCAGGTAGGCAGGGCACCCCTCCCTTCCTCTTCCCACCACCACTGCAGCTGTCTCCTTCCTTCCTTCCTTCCTTCCTTCCTTCCTTCCTTCCTTCCTTCCTTCCTTCCTTCCTCCCTCCCTCCTTTCCTTCCTTCCTTCCTCCCCCTCCCTCCCTTCCATCCCTCCCTCCTTCCTTCCTCCCTCCCTCCCTTCTTTCCTCCCTTCCTCCCTCCCCCTCCCTTCCTTCCATCCATCCCTCCTTCCTTCCTTCCTCCCTTCCTCCCTCCCCCTCCCTCCCTTCCATCCCTCCCTCCCTCCTTCCTTCCTCCCTCCCTTCTTTCCTTCCTTCCTTCTTTCCTTCCTCCCTTCCTCCCCCTCCCTCCCTTCCATCCATCCATCCCTCCTTCCATCCATCCCTCCTTCCATCCCTCCCTCCTTCCTTCCTCCCTCCCTCCCTTCCTTCCTTCTTTCCTTCCTCCCTTCCTCCCTCCCCCTCCCTCCCTTCCATCCATCCATCCCTCCTTCCATCCATCCCTCCTTCCATCCCTCCCTCCTTCCTTCCTCCCTCCCTCCCTTCCTTCCTTCCTTCCTTCCTCCCTTCCTCCCTCCCTCCCCCTCCCTCCCTTCCATCCCTCCCTCCCTCCTTCCTTCCTTCCTCCCTCCCTTCTTTCCTTCCTTCTTTCCTTCCTCCCTTCCTCCCCCTCCCTCCCTTCCATCCATCCATCCCTCCTTCCATCCATCCCTCCTTCCATCCCTCCCTCCTTCCTTCCTCCCTCCCTCCCTTCCTTCTTTCCTTCCTCCCTTCCTCCCTCCCCCTCCCTCCCTTCCATCCATCCATCCCTCCTTCCATCCATCCCTCCTTCCATCCATCCCTCCTTCCATCCCTCCCTCCTTCCTTCCTCCCTCCCTCCCTTCCTTCCTTCCTTCCTCCCTTCCTCCCTCCCCCTCCCTCCCTTCCATCCCTCCCTCCCTCCTTCCTTCCTCCCTCCCTTCTTTCCTTCCTTCCTTCCTTCCTCCCTTCCTCCCTTCCTCCCCCTCCCTCCCTTCCATCCATCCATCCCTCCTTCCATCCATCCCTCCTTCCTTCCTTCCTTCCTCCCTTCTTTCCTTCCTTCCTTCTTTCCTTCCTCCCTTCCTCCCCCTCCCTCCCTTCCATCCATCCATCCCTCCTTCCATCCATCCCTCCTTCCTTCCTTCCTTCCTTCCTCCCTCCCTCCCTCCCTCCCTCCCTTCCTTCCTTCCTTCCTTCCTTCCTTCCTCCCTCCCTCCCTTCCTTCCTTTCTTTCTCCCTCCCTCCCTCCCTCCCTTCCCACCCACCTCATGCCTCCCACCTGCCTAGATGTCCTTCCTCTGCCCAGAGGCGAGACTTCTCACTGCCAGTGATCGCAGTGGCCTGCACTGCCTTCAGCCATTTCCCCAGAGGCCTGCAGCATCGTGTGCATCTGGAAGCACGGGTGGTGGAGCGTGAGCAAGCGACTGGGGGGGGGGGGGGTCGGTAACCCACAGACACCCCGGGCCCTGGCAGCTTGGAGAGGATACATCAGAAACCATGATGGATTTGTTGTTGAAGCCTGGAGTTCATTAGCTGTTGTAGATTTTCTGGGCTGTATGGCCGTGGTCTTGGCATAGTAATACTTGATGTTTCACCAGCTGCTGTGACTGGCATCCTCAGAGGTATAACGCAGAAAGAGAGAGTTCTCTCTGTGTCAAAGTGAGAGGGAAGAAGAAGAAACCGTAGGAATTTGCTCAAGAAGGGAGGGGTCGGGCTGAGTCATTATAGAAATTTCCAGGCTGTGACATGTTAATGGAGGAGCTTTCCTGAGGAAGTTATTTGGTATATGGAGCTTTCCTGAGGGGGTTCTTTGGTATATGGAGCTTTCCTGAGGAGGTTCTTTGATATATGGAGCTTTCCTGAGGAGGTTCTTTGGTATATGGAGCTTTCCTGAGGAGGTTCTTTGCATATAGAATGGCTGTTGGAATTCTAATCTTATCTGTAGTGCTGTTGTAACCTGTAGAGCATTTTGTGTTTTTCAGGGCTGAAAATGGCTGACTCAGAGAGGAACGCTATCATTCTGCGTACTGCCTCTGAGGATGCTGATCACAGCTGCTGGCAAATCGTCAGGAACTGCTATGCCAAGACCATGGTCATAAAGCCCGGAAAATCTACAACACCTCATGATGGATTTGATTCCCTCCAGCAAGTGGCAGCAGCGCTCCCTCTACCCCAACCCCCTTGCATTGTGTATGCTACCAGCCTGGGCTCTGGGAAGAGGGAGCAGACCAAGGGTGGCTCTGGCAGGGTTGGCTGGGGTTGGGGGGAAGCCAGGAACGCCCCTTCAGCTGGTAAGGAAGCTCTTACAGAAATACGACTGAAGCCGAGAAGTTGCCCACTTAGGACTGCCAGACTTCTGTTCTGAAAAGACGGGTCAGTTTAGAACCCTGGGGCCCAACTGGTGGAGCTGAGAACTGCGGAGTTGAAGCTCTCTCAGTATTCCAGAGAGGAATCCAGGAGTTTACAGGACTCCCAGCTTAGGACAGGGTCTCCTGGAGGACGGTGTAGAATAACAGAGTTGGAAGGGACCTCCAGGGTCATCTAGTCCAACCCTCACACAATGCAAGAAACTTATCTTTCCCCCTACAGCTGCGGTGACTCCTGCTCTAGGCCCAGAAGATGGTTAAAAACACACACACACACATATGAACATAAGAGAAGCCCTGTTGGATCAGGCCAGGGGCCCATCAAGTCCAACACTCTGTGTCACACAGTTGCCGAAAAACCCAGGTGCCATCAGGAGGTCCACCAGTGGGGCCAGGACACTAGATGCCCTCCCACTGTTGCCTCCCCCAACCACCAAGAATACAGAGCATCACTGCCCCAGACAGAAGAACATAAGAGAAGCCCTGTTGGATCAGGCCAATGGCCCATCCAGTCCAACACTCTGTGTCACGTAAGAACATAAGAGAAGCCTGTTGGATCAGGCCAATGGCCCATCCAGTCCAACACTCTGTGTCACATAAGAACATAAGAGAAGCCATGTTGGATCAGGCCAATAGCCCATCCAGTCCAACACTCTGTGTCACATAAGAGAAGCCCTGTTGGATAAGGCCAATGGCCCATCCAGTCCAATACTCTGTGTCACATAACATAAGAGAAGCCCTGTTGGATCAGGCCACTGGCCCATCCAGTCCAACACTCTGTCACATAAGAACATAAGAGAAGCCCTGATGGATCAGGCCAGTGGCCCATCCAGTCCAACACTCTGTGTCACATAGTGGCCAAAAAACCCAGGTGCCAGCAGGAGGTCCATCAGTGGGACCAGGACACTAGATGCCCTCCCACTGTTGCCTCCCCCAACTACCAAGAATACAGAGCATCACTGCCCCATTCTTTAACCACTGCACTGAACATAAGAACGTAAGAGAAGCCATGTTGGATCACGCCAATGGCCCATCCAGTCCCAACACTCTGTGTCACACAGTGGCCAAAAAACCCAGGTGCCATCAGGAGGTCCACCAGTGGGGCCAGGACACTAGATGTCCTCCTACTGTTGCCTCCCCCAAGCAGCAAGAATACAGAGCATCACTGCCCCAGACAGAAGAACATAAGAGAAGCCCTGTTGGATCAGGCCAATGGTCCATCCAGTCCAACACTCTGTGTTACACAGTGGCCAAAAAACCCAGGTGCCAGCAGGAGGTCCATCAGTGGGACCAGGACACTAGATGCCCTCCCACTGTTGCCTCCCCCAACTACCAAGAATACAGAGCATCACTGCCCCATTTTTTAACCACTGCACTGAACATAAGAACGTAAGAGAAGCCATGTTGGATCACGCCAATGGCCCATCCAGTCCCAACACTCTGTGTCACACAGTGGCCAAAAAAACCCAGGTGCCATCAGGAGGTCCACCAGTGGGGCCAGGACACTAGATGTCCTCCTACTGTTGCCTCCCCCAAGCAGCAAGAATACAGAGCATCACTGCCTCAGATAGAGAGTTCTATCTATAAGAACATAAGAGAAGCCCTGCTGGATCAGGCCAATGGCCCATCCAGTCCAACACTCTGACACACAGTGGCCAAAAAACTCAGGTACCATCAGGAGGTACACCAGTGGGGCTAGAAGCCCTTCCACTGTCCCCCTCCCCAAGCACCAAGAATACAGAGCATCACTTGCCCCAGACAGAGAGTTCCAACAATACACTGCGGCTAAGGCTCACTGATGGACCTCTGATCCACGCAGGATTGCTGGGCAAACTGGCCTGGAGGAAAATTGCTGCCTGACCCCGAAGTGGTAAACACAGCATTCCCTGGGCATGTAAGAAAGGCTTTGGCTTTCTTGCCTTAGCTCTTGGGCTACCTGAAGGCATCTTGGCTGGTTGCTGTTGGAAATGGGAGGCTTCATGGTCCTAGGCTAACCCAGGAGAGTTCTTTGTCAGATTCTTCTGCATCACAAAAAGCTGGATCTTCAACCTGATTAGCCTGTTTACTTGGAAATAAGCCCAGCTGAAATGCAAAGGCTGCATATTGCATTGATTTATATCTGGTAAGGCACTGCCTATATTTATAGTAATCTGGCCTTAGACAGTATTTTGTTTGCACTGTTCTCTAATTCTGCAGTGCCAATACAGCACCACAGTTGACTGGTTGTCTTCGACTGACTGCGTGCCCTGTTCGTTTCATATTTGTAATCTGCTATGAGACTCAGCCAGAGAGGTAGACTGTGGATAAAGCTAGCAAAAGAAAATAAATTCTTTAACCACTGCATTGAACATAAGAACGTAAGAGAAGCCATCTTGGATCAGGCCAATGGCCCATCCAGTCCCAACACTCTGTGTCACATAAGAACATGAGAGAAGCCCTGTTGGATCAGGCCAATGGCCCATTCTGTCCAACACTCTGTGTCACATAAGAACATAAGAGAAGCCCTGTTGGATCAGGCCACTGGCCCATCCAGTCCCAACACTCTGTGTCACATAAGAACATAAGAGAAGCCCTGTTGGATCAGGCCACTGGCCCATCCAGTCCCAACACTCTGTGTCACACAGTGGCTAAAAAAACCAGGGGCCATCAAGAGGTCCACCAGTGGGGCCAGGACACTAGAAGCCCTCCCACTGTTGCCCCCTCCTCAAGCACCAAGAATACAGAGCATCACTGCCCCAGACAGAGAGTCCCAAAGATAAGATATGGCTAAGAGCCACTGATGGACCTCAGCTCCAGACGTTGATCCAATCCCCTCTTGAAGCTATCTATTCTTGTAGTCGCCACCACTTCCTGTGGCTGGGAATTCCACGTGTTAATCCCTGGTCGAAGAAGTACTTCCTTTTATCCATTCGAACTCGACTGCTCAGCAGTTTCATTAAGTACCCACTAGTTCTTCTATTGTGAGAAAGGGAGAAAAGTACTTCTTTCTCTACCTTCTCCATCCCATGCATAATCTTGTAAACCTCTATCATGTCACCCCTCAGTCGATATTTCTCCAAGCTAAAGAGCCCCAAGCGTTTTAACCTTTCTTCATAGGGAAAGTGTTCCAAACCTTTAATCATTCTAGCTGCCCTTTTCTGCACATTTTCCAATGCTATAATATCCTTTTTGAGGTGCAGTGACCAGAATTGTACACAGTACTCCAAATGAGGCCACACCATCGATTTATACAGGGGCATTATGATACTGGCTGATTTGTTTTCCAAATCCTTTCCTAATAAACCCCAGCATAGTGTTGGCCTGTTCAATGAGGTATCTACCACAACTCCAAGATCTCTCTCTTGGTCAGTCTCCACCAGTTCAGTATTCTGTCTTTTCTCCAAGACAACCAGGGAGGTTGACACAGTTTCCGCATCTTGCTGCTTTGCCCTCACAACATCTTTGTGAGGTGGGCTAGATTGAGAAACTGATGGGGTCCTTCAGTGAGCTTCAGGGCAGAACAGGGATTTGAATGCAAGCCCCGCGGCTTGGTTCAGCGGGACAGAAAGAAAGGAGCAAGCGGGAGATTCAAAGCAGGGGGAAAAGACCAAGGCTGAGACCTCAGGTGGTGGAGATGAAAAGGTGCAGAGGCTGCAGGAGTCCACTGGGGTGGGTGGACGGCCCTAGAAAGAAGCAAAAAGCATGAAAGAAAAATCCCAGGAGCTTTGAACTGACGCATGGTCATTTCCCAAAAGCCGTCCTGCATGGGCCGCATGCCCCGTCCCACCCATCCCCACACTGTCTCTTCCCTGGGGCACATTAAGAACATAAGAGAAGCCCTGTTGGATCAG
Source organism: Heteronotia binoei (assembly GCF_032191835.1). NCBI lineage: Eukaryota > Metazoa > Chordata > Lepidosauria > Squamata > Gekkonidae > Heteronotia > Heteronotia binoei. The sequence goes on along the minus strand of NC_083231.1, from coordinate 123,037,447 downwards.
GTCAGTGGCCCATCCAGTCCAACACTCTGTGTCACATAAGAACATAAGAGAAGCCCTGTTGGATCAGGCCAATGGCCCATCCAGTCCAACACTCTGTGTCACATAAGAACATAAGAGAAGCCCTGTTGGATCAGGCCAGTGGCCCATCCAGTCCAACACTCTGTGTCACAAAAGAACATAAGAGAAGCCCTGTTGGATCAGGCCAGTGGCCCATCCAGTCCAACACTCTGTGTCACATAGTGGCCAAAAAAAAATTATACACACACACACATACACTGTGGCTAATAGCCAATGATGGACCTCTGCTCCATATTTTTATCCAATCCCCTCTTGAAGTTGGCTATGCTTGTAGCCGCCACCACCTCCTGTGGCAGTGAATTCCACATGTTAATCACCCTTTGGGTGAGGAAATACTTCCTTTTATCCGTTTCAACCCGACTGCTCAGCAATTTCATTGAATGCCCACGAGTTCTTGTATTGTGAGAAAGGGAGAAAAGGACTTCTTTCTCTACTTTCTCCATCCCATGCATTATCTTGTAAACCTCTATCATGTCACCCCACATGCGATGTTTCTCCAAGCTAAAGAGCCCCAAGAATTCCAACCTTTCTTCACAGGGAAAGTGTTCCAAATCTTTAATCATTCTAGTTGCCCTTTTCTGGACTTTCTCCAATGCTATAATATCCTTTTTGAGGTGCGGCGACCAGAACTGCACACAGTACTCCAAATGAGACCGCACCATCGATTTATACAGGGGCATTATGATACTGGCTGATTTGTTATCAATTCCCTTCCTAATAATTCCCAGCATGGCGTTGGCCTTTTTTTATTGCAATCGCACACTGTCTTGACATTTTCAGTGAGTTATCTACCACGACCCCAAGATCTCTCTCTTGGTCAGTCTCTGCCAGTTCACACCCCATCAACTTATATTTGTAGCTGGGATTCTTGGCCCCAATGTGCATTACTTTTCACTTGGCCACATTGAACCTCATCTGCCATGTTGACACCCACTCACCCAGCCTCAACAGATCCCTTTGGAGTTCCTCACAATCCTCTCTGGTTCTCACCACCCTGAACAATTTAGTGTCATCTGCAAACCTGGCCACTTCACTGCTCACTCCCAACTCCAGATCATTTATGAACAAGTTAAAGAGCATAGGACCCAGTACCACGCCCTGCGGCACCCCACTGCTTACCATTCTCCACGGCGAAGACTGCCCATTTATACTCACTCTCTGCTTCCTATTACTCAGCCAGTTTTTGATCCACAAGAGGACCTGTCCTTTTACTCCATGACTCTCGAGCTTTCTAAGGAGCCCTTGATGAGGAACTTTATCAAAAGCTTTCTCGAAGTCAAGGTAAACAACATCTATTGGGTCTCCTTTGTCCACATGTTTGTTCACCCCCTCAAAGAAATGTAACAGGTTAGTGAGGCAAGATCTTCCCTTACAGAACCCATGCTGAGTCTTCCTCAATAACCCATGTTCATCAATGTGCCTACTCATTCTGTCCTTGATAATGGTTTCTACCAACTTTCCTGGTTTTGAAGTCGGACTGATTGGCCTGTAATTTCCCAGATCTCCTCTGCAACCCTTTTTAAAGATGGGGGTGACATTTGCTACCTTCCAGTTCTCAGGAACGGAGGAAAATTTCAATGAAAGATTACAGATTTTTGTTAGAAGATCCACAAGTTCAACTTTGAGTTCTTTCAGAACTCTCGGATGTATGCCATCCGGACCCGGTGACTTATTAGTTTTTAATTTGTCTATCAGTTGTAGGACCTCCTCTTTTGTCACCTCAATCTGACTCAGGTCTTTCAACACCCCTTCCAAAATTAGTGGTTCTGGAGCGGGCAAACACTTCTCATCTTCCACAGTGAAGACGGAGGCAAAAATTCATTCAGCTTCTCAGCCATTTCCCTATCCTCCTTCAGTAATCCTTTTTCCCTTTGGTCATCCAAGGGCCCCACTGCCTCCCTGGCTGGTTTCCTGCTTCTAATACATTTGAAGAAATTTTTATTGTTGGTCTTTATGTTTTTTGCAATATGCTCCTCATAGTCCCTTTTTGCCTGCCTGATCACAGTCTTGCATTTGATTTGCCACAACCTGTGTTCCCTTTTATTAATCTCACTCGGACTGGTTTTCCACCGCTTAAAGGAGTCCTTCTTACCTTTTACAGCTTCCATTACTTTGTTTGTTAACCATGTTAACCATGCAACCATTTTCTTATAGCTGTTTGTGCCTTTCCTAACTTGTGGTATATATTTTATCTGAGCTTCTAGTATTGTAGTTTTAAATAGCCTCCAAGCTTCCCAAGGGTTTTGACCGTATTTACCTTTCCTTTCAGTTTCCTCTTCACATGCCTCCTCATCTCAGAGAATTTACCCCTTTTAAAGTTAAATGTGGTTGTGCCAGTCTTTTGGGGCAACTCCCTATTTATACAAATGGTGAAATCAATAATTTTATGGTCACTGCTCCCAAGCAGTGCGATCACTTTTACATCTCTCACCAAGTCTTGGGCATTACTTAGGACCAAATCCAGGATCGCCCCACCCCTGGTAGGTTCTGAGACCATCTGCTCCATAGCACAGTCATTGAGAGCATCAAGAAACTCAATCTCTTTCTCTCGACCAGAACACATATTGACCCAATCAATCTGCGGGTAGTTAAAATCACCTATTACGTCACAGTTTTTACGTTTAGCCGCTATCTTTAATACTTCTATCATATTATAATCGTCCTCTATCTTTTGATTTGGTGGGCGATGACAAACTCCCATAGTTAAATTTCCTTTTGGGCCCTCTATTTCAACCCAAAGCATTTCTAGAAGGGAATCTAATTCTCTGACCTCAGTCTTACTGGACCGTATATTCTCTCTGACATACAGAGCCACCCCACCTCCAACCCTTCCCTTCCTATCCTTCTGATATAATTTATATCCAGGAATCACCGTGTCCCACTGATTCTCCTCATCCCACCAAGTTTCTGAAATTCCCACAATGTCTATGTTTTCTCCCAACACATCCCACCAAGTTTCTGAAATTCCCAACAATGTCTATGTTTTCTCCCAAACATTCCAATTCACCAATTTTACTTCGAACACTTCTAGCATTTGCATACAAACATCTATAATTTCCCAGGCAAGCTAGGCCTGCAACCTTCCTCCTGCCGCCTCGAGACTTTGGCAGACAGTACATACTGTTTGTCACCATCACAGTGGACAACTCTGATCCATTACCCAGTAGGAAAGTAACAGCTAACCCTTCATCTCTTTGAGATGAGTCCTCCCGAACTAGAGACATTTCATCTCCTGTCAGCTTTCCCCCAAGATTTAGTTTAAAAACTGCTCTGCCATCTTTTTGATTTTAAGCGCCAGCAGCCTGGTTCCATCTGGGGACAAGTGGAGACTGTCTCTTTTGTACAGCTCCCGCTTGTTCCAGAAAGCATCCCAGTGCCTAACAAACTTAAACCCTTCCTCCTTGCACCATCGTCTCATCCACACATTGAGACTTCTAATTTGTGCCTGTCTCTCCTGCCCTGGAATTCCCACAATGTCTATGTTTTCTCCCAACACATCCCACCAACAAACAAAGTAATGGAAGCTCCTGCCCTGGAACAGGTAGCACTTCTGAGAAGGCTACCTTGGAGGTCTTGGCCTTAAGTCTCCCTCCTAGCAGCCTAAATTTTTCCTCCAGGACCTCACGACTGCATTTCCCCACATCGTTGGTGCCAACATGCACCACGACCACTGGCTCCTCCCCAGCACTGTCTATCAGTCTATCTACTACACGCGTAATATCCGCTACCTTTGCACCAGGCAAGCAAGTCACCATACGGTCAGTTCGCGGTTTTGCCGCCCAGCTGTCTACTTGCCTAAGGATCGAATCACCAACTACCAAGACCCACCCCCCCTTCCCAGGGATGGTTCCTTGGTGCAAAAGGATTCCCACTCACCAATTGAAGAAGAGGTCCCTTCTGAGGGTGCATTTCCCTTATCCTCAGCACGGTGCCCTGTTCCCTCTCGACCCTCACGCTCCCTGGCAGCAATGGGGCTGCCACGTTCAGAGAGGGGCTCAGCTAATACGCCCCTGAGAGTCTTCCCCATGTGCCTAACTGACCATCTCTGCTTCTCCAGGGCAGTCACCTCGGCCTCAAGGGTATGAACTCGTTCTCTGAGGACCAGGAGCTCCTTGCATTGTGCACACACCCAAGACTTCTGTCCTGTGGGCAGATAGTCATACATGAGACACTCAGTGCAAAACACTGGAAAGCCCCCACCCCCTGCTGGCATTCTACACAAGGAAATTTGGGATCTGGGTTCCTGGTCCTTACAGAGCCCCCAGGCCAAGAGCCCTTTAGCTCTTGCCCTTTGGCTTGCGCCAACGGCTCGCGCCTTTGGCAAGGCGCAGCTTAAAATGCAAAGAGGGTGGGGAGCACTGCCACTCCTAAGCAATCAGCAACGATCACTTTCAATCACCTTCACCTTCAGCCCACTCAACCAAACAAACAGCAGTTCCCCAGCTACTACAACTCAGCTGTCTCAGCTTATCTCAGAGCTGCTCTGCTCTCCCTCAGACCTCTCTGAGATGTGCTCAGCCTTTGGCAAGACGCAGCTTAAAATGCAAAGAGGGTGGGGAGCACTGCCACTCCTAAGCAATCAGCAACAATCACTTTCAATCACCTTCACCTTCAGCCCACTCTGTCAGACGATGGAGGTTCAAAGTAAATGGGCTTCCATTTGTTACAATGTTAAGACGTTTATTTGATAGCTCAAGGTTCTGGACAAAGGAGCATTGAAACTGATACCAGTTGGCGGGAAAAGCAAGGCTTTAAGCAGTGTACATCAAAGGATTTCTAAACAATACTACATTCTCACACTTCTAGGATACATGTAGCACCTTCCCTTCCTCTTATCACTGGTGGTTCCTTTTCTCACGGAGGAGCCCTGCTGGCTCTCCTTGAGGCACGCTATCATCAAAGGGCTGTTGCTTTTGTTAGTACTATGAAGGAGAATTCCCAGCAGGGGTTAGTAACATCTCTGGCTCTACTTTGACATGCAAGGCCTCTGTTTCATGGTTAGTGGCAAATGCTCAAAATGGGGTTAGTCATGTCAAGCCATACGTTGCATTTCAGTAATATTTATCATAACACGGTATTAAGATTCTCCAGTGTCTGACACACTCAACCAAACAAAGAGCAGTTCCCCAGCTACCACAACTCAGCTGTCTCAGCTTATCTCAGAGCTGCTCTGCTCTGCTCTCCCTCAGACCTCTCTGAGATGTGCTCAGCCTTTGGCAAGGTGCAGCTTAAAATGCAAAGAGGGTGGGGTGCACTGCCACTCCTAAGCAATCAGCAGCAATCACTTTCAATCACCTTCACCTTCAGCCCACTCAACCAAACAAACAGCAGTTCCCCAGCTACCACAAATCAGCTGTCTCAGCTTATCTCAGAGCTGCTCTGCTCTGCTCTCCCTCAGACCTCTCTGAGGTCATAGGAACATCCTCCAACAGACCCTCGCGGAGCAACCCAGACAATGCAGGAGTCCAATTGCACCTTTAAGACCAACAAAGTTTTCTTCAGAATGGAAGCTTTCGTGCGCTCGAAGCACACTGCATCGGACAACAGGAATGGCAAACAGTCCTAAGTATAGAGGAAGTGGGCAGTGAATTAGCATGCATAATCATGGAAATGTTTGTTAGCAGATTAAAAGAAGCACCATTTGGGGTCTGGTGATCGTTAGTTTGTTGACTGGGCTGCATCAACAAGGGGGCAACAAAAGTCAGAATAGCAGATTGATGTCTATGTGAAGCGCCATAAATCAGAGTCGGTTGTAATGTTGAGACCGACAAAGCTTTATTCAGAATGTAAGCTTTTGTGTGCAGAAGCGCCCCCCACCAGAAAAAAGCGTGAAATGGCAAGCAGACCCAAACGTAGAGAAAACGGGCAGCGAGCCAACACGCAGAGTCATGGAAATGTTCCCCAGCAGACCCAAAGAGTCATAAGTTGGGGTCCGGTGCCCACCAGTTCATGTCAACCCAGACAATGCTTGACTATCACAGCCGGCCCCATATACAAACTTCCTATTTCTGGAGAGCCAGTTTGGTGTAGTGGTTAAGTGCGCGGACTCCTATCTGGGAGGACCGAGTTTGATTCCCCACTCCTCCACTTGCACCTGCTGGAATGGCCTTGGGTCAGCCATAGCTCTGGCAGAAGTTGTCCTTGAAAGGGCAGCTGCTGTGAGAGTCCTCTCCAGCCCCACCCACCTCACTGGGTGTCTGTTGTGGGGGAGGAAGGTAAAGGAGATGGTGAGCCGCTCTGAGTCTCTGTTCTTGAAAGGGCAGCTGCTGTGAGAGCCCTCTCCAGCCCCACGCACCTCACAGGGTGTCTGTTGTGGAGGAGGAAGGTAAAGGAGATGGTGAGCCGCTCTGAGTCTCTGTTCTTGAAAGGGCAGCTGCTGTGAGAGCCCTCTCCAGCCCCACCCACCTCACAGGGTGTCTGTTGTGGGGGAGGAAGGTAAAGAAGATTGTGAGCTGCTCTGAGACTCTTCGGAGTGGAGGGCGGGATATAAATCCAATATCTTCATCTACCTCACAGGGTGTCTGTTGTGGGGGAGGAAGGGAAAGGAGATTGTGAGCCGCTCTGAGACTCTTCGGAGTGGAGGGTGGGATATAAATCCAATATCTTCATCTACCTCACAGGGTGTCTGTTGTGGGGGAGGAAGGGACAGGAAATTGTGAGCTGCTCTGAGACTCTTCGGAGTGGAGGGCGGGATATAAATCCAATATCTTCATCTACCTCACAGGGCGTCTGTTGTGGGGGGGGGGAGGGAAAGGAGATTGTGAGCTGCTCTGAGACTCTTCGGAGTGGAGGGCGGGATATAAATCCAATATCTTCATCTACCTCACAGGGTGTCTGTTGTGGGGGAGGAAGGGAAAGGAGATTGTGAGCCGCTCTGAGACTCTTCGGAGTGGAGGGCGGGATATAAATCCAATATCTTCATCTACCTCACAGGGCGTCTGTTGTGGGGGGGGGGGGGGGAAGGAAATTGTGAGCTGCCCTGAGACTCTTCGGAGTGGAGGGCGGGATATAAATCCAATATCTTCATCTACCTCACAGGGTGTCTGTTGTGGGGGGGGGAAGGAAATTGTGAGCTGCTCTGAGACTCTTCGGAGTGGAGGGCGGGATATAAATCCAATATCTTCATCTACCTCACAGGGCGTCTGTTGTGGGGGGGGAAGGGAAAGGAGATTGTGAGCTGCTCTGAGACTCTTCGGAGTGGAGGGCAGGATATAAATCCAGTATCTTCATCTACCTCACAGGGTGTCTGTTGTGGGGGAGGAAGGTAAAGGAGATTGTGAGCCGCTCTGAGACTCTTCGGAGTGGAGGGCGGGATATAAATCCAATATCTTCTTCTTCTCTCTTCCCCAGCGCACACCTGGTTTGGCGCTGCCATCGTTTTAACACCAAGTTGATCTATTTATTTATTCCTCGGGATTTCTGTCTTGCCCTACCCCGCAAGCAACAACAGTGCTGACATAATCTTTAACTGGAAGACTGACAATGTGCATTCTATGCCTTCGTTTGAAATGGATAATTGAGAGGATCATACTTTATCTGCAATCGAGATTTGCTGATGCTGAAGGCCCCGAATGGTGATTCCTTTAATCTGCTAACAAACATTTCCATGATTTTGCATACTAATTCACTGCCCACTTTCTCTATATTTAGGACTGCTTGCCATTACATCCTACTATCTGATGAAGAAGAATTGCAGATTTATACCCCGCCCTTCTCTCTGAATCAGAGACTCAGAGTGGCTTACAATCTCCCATATCTTCTCCCCCCACAACAGACACCCTGTGAGGTGGGTGGGGCTGAGAGGACTCTCCCAGCACCTGCCCTTTCAAGAACAACCTCTGCCAGAGCTCTGGCTGACCCAAGACCATTCCAGCAGGTGCAAGCGGAGGAGTGGGGAATCCAACCCGGTTCTCCCAGATAAGAGAGCTCTGGCTGACCCAAGGCCATTCCAGCAGCTGCAAGCGGAGGAGTGGGGAATCCAACCCGGTTCTCCCAGATAAGAGAGCTCTGGCTGACCCAAGACCATTCCAGCAGGTGCAAGTGGAGGAGTGGGGAATCCAACCCGGTTCTCCCAGATAAGAGAGCTCTGGCTGACCCAAGGCCATTCCAGCAGGTGCAAGTGGAGGAGTGGGGAATCCAACCCGGTTCTCCCAGATAAGAGAGCTCTGGCTGACCCAAGACCATTCCAGCAGGTGCAAGTGGAGGAGGGGGGAATCAAACCCGGTTCTCCCAGATAAGAGAGCTCTGGCTGACCCAAGGCCATTCCAGCAGCTGCAAGTGGAGGAGTGGGGAATCAAACCCGGTTCTCCCAGATAAGAGAGCTCTGGCTGACCCAAGGCCATTCCAGCAGGTGCAAGTGGAGGAGTGGGGAATCCAACCTGGTTCTCCCAGATAAGAGAGCTACGGCTGACCCAAGGCCATTCCAGCAGGTGCAAGTGGAGGAGTGGGGAATCCAACCTGGTTCTCCCAGATAAGAGCGCTCTGGCTGACCCAAGGCCATTCCAGCAGCTGCAAGGGGAGGAGTGGGGAATCAAACCCGGTTCTCCCAGATAACAGAGCTCTGGCTGACCCAAGGCCATTCCAGCAGCTGCAAGGGGAGGAGTGGGGAATCAAACCCGGTTCTCCCAGATAACAGAGCTCTGGCTGACCCAAGGGCATTCCAGCAGGTGCAAGTGGAGGAGTCGGGAATCCAACCTGGTTCTCCCAGATAAGAGAGCTCTGGCTGACCCAAGGCCATTCCAACAGGTGCAAGTGGAGGAGTGGGGAATCCAACCCGGTTCTCCCAGATAAGAGAGCTCTGGGTGACCCAAGGACATTCCAGCAGCTGCAAGGGGAGGAGTGGGGAATCCAACCCGGTTCTCCCAGATAAGAGAGCTCTGGCTGACCCAAGGCCATTCCAGCAGCTGCAAGCGGAGGAGTGGGGAATCCAACCCGGTTCTCCCAGATAAGAGAGCTCTGGCTGACCCAAGGCCATTCCAGCAGGTGCAAGAGGAGGAGTGGGGAATCCAACCTGGTTCCTTGAAAGGGCAGCTTCTGGGAGAGCTCTCTCAGCCCCACCTACCTCCCAAGAAGCCTGTTGCGGGGGAGAAAGATAAAGGAAATCGTGAGCCGCTCTGAGATTTGGAGTGGAGGGCAGGGTATAAATCCAATATCATCATCTTCTTCTTTCCCACCAGCAGGGTCTGCAGCCCTGCTCAGATACCCAGCATCCAAACCCTAGGCTGTTTTCCTCACGAACAAGCCCCATTAAATTCAGTGAGACTTGGGGGCTGAAAGTCCAGCAGAGTTCTGTAACCCTTTCATCCTTTTAAATATATATATATCAGAGTTCTGCAGTGGTTAAACAGCTGGATCCAAGTCCAAGCTTGCAGTGTCTGCTCTGCAATCTTGTTGGTCCAGTGACTTTCTAGTTTTCCACCCCCTCTGCCTATGGAGGGTGGCAAAGACTCAGGAACTACCTCATACTTTCCCCTTGTGGTTGAAAGAACCTCAGGGGAGGGTATTTTGAGTTGGAAAAGGACCAGAGCTTTTTTTTTTGTTAGAAAAAGCTCAGCAGGAACTCATTTGCATATTAGGCTGCACCCCCTACACCAAGCCACCCTGTTCATTCGTAAAAAGCCCCCCGGAAAGGACTCGCTTTGCCTCTTTCCACGCTCAGAGGCGTCTCAGCCCAGGATACTTGTGATGAAATGGATGAAAGAAAGCTCCCCATAATGCAGTTTGAGCATTATGCCCCAGGTACCCGAGAGCAGACTTAGTCAGTTGGGAAGAAAGGCAGCTGCCTCAGACCCTGTGCTGGGGGAGGGGTGGACTGCAGCCCCACCCCCCTCAAAGGAGGGGAAAGAAGAAGAAAAAGAAGAGGAGCAGAGTTCTGCCGCTGTTTGTACCTGCCTCATCTGGAGATCGGGCAGCTGGACTTTCTGGCAGCCACAGTCGCTTTTGCTCACCTCTGTGAGGTAGGGGAGAATGGGGGGGGGGATTGACTGTGGAGCCCCATCCTGCACTTTTGCACAGCCCCCCCCTCCCCTCCCGAAGAGCCCCAGAGTGTTAAAGCTGCAGTACTGCAGTTCTAAGCTCTGCTCACGACCTGAGTTCAATCCCTGGCAGAAGCTGGGCTTTCCGGTAGCTGGCTCGAGGTTGGTTCAGCCTCCCATCCTTCCGAGATCGGTCAAATGAGTCCCCAGCTTGCTGGGCGGGGGGAGTGTAGATGACTGGGGAAGGCAATGGCAAACCACCCTGTAAAAAGTCTGCCATGAAAACGTTGTGAAAGCAACGTCACCCCAGAATCGGAAACGACTGGTGCTGCCACAGGGGACCTTTCCTTCCCCCTCCCCTCCCAAAAAAATCACAAAAACCACCCCTGCAGGGATCCTCTTATTTGCCGTCAACACCCCCGGTCTGAGAAGCAGCTCAGGATCGCCATCTGCTGTCTGCCAGGAAGATTGCAAGGAGAAGTTTTCTTGCTTGATGGGACCAAAAACCATCCGACTTTTACCTCGTATTTACTTTGCTTATTCATTTAGGGTTTTATTTATGCCACTTCTTTGGGAACCTATCGGAGGCAGCTTGCAAAATAGAAATATTCAGTCACCCCGGTCTCTGATGGGCAACTTAGATGTGATGTGGGAAATCTATACTCTTTTGAAAAAGTCTGCTAACAACATCGGTTGGTTTTTGTGAAAGCTGACAATGTGGTTTCGAAACAGGGTGGTCGTTTTCGCACTCACCTCCAGCCGGCGCGACCCCCCTCTTCACCGCGCAGGATCTGTGCGGATTTCGCACTAAATGCCGCGGAGCAGCCTTTTGCGCCGGAAACTCCCGTCGCAAAAGCCGCGCAAACGCCAAACTGCTTTTTGGCGATTTACGTTTGAGCGGCTTTTGCGCCGGGAGTTTCCGGCGCAAAAGGCTGCTCCGCAGCATTTAGTGCGAAATCCGCGCAGATCCTGCGCGGTGAAGAGGGGGGTCACGCTGGCTGGAGGTGAGTGCGAAAACGACCGGTGTGTTCTGCTTAATCCTCACCCACCCATGCCTTCTCAGATGTAAATACATCCCCCCCACACACCAGATGAAATCTGTTCCACAGTACAATAGCCAGTGTCTTGTCCTTGAACATATGAAGCTGCCTTCTACTGAATCAGACCCTTGGTCCATCAAAGTCAGTATTGTCTTCTCAGACTGGCAGCGGCTCTCCAGGGTCTCAAGCTGAGGTTTTTCACAACTATTTGCCTGGACCCTTTTTTGGAGATGCCGGGGATTGAACCTGGGAGCTTCTGCTTCCCAAGCAGATGCTCTACCACTGAGCCACTGTCCCTCCACCGTCCTTATCCACCAAGAGATCTGCAGCTGAAGAGGTCTGGTTTTATTTATGAGATTACTATCCTGTCCTTTTTCATTTTAAAAAAGCACTCCGAACAGCTTATAAAAGAAAGACTGTTGGGTGAATAAAAATAACCATTAATTTAGAGTTACTAGATGTCCTCTTTTTAGAGGACATGTCCTCTTTTTTTGGTGCACGCCTTCAATTATTTAGCCTAAATAAATCGATTATAATTGTTGCTATTTAAAAGCAAAAAAGGTTAGGAATATTCCTAATTAGTAGCAATTATCACCACTTCAAGAGGAGGTGCATTTGATATTTGTCATAGGGACTCCTTATTTGAAGGAGTCAGTCAGGAAAAATGTTCTCTTTTTTGCTTTTCAAAATATTGCAACCCTACATTAATTCAAGCTCACATAATAAGAGTAAAATAACAAAAGGAATAAAGCAAAGTAAATGATAGCTTCACACACACACACACTGCTGAACAGCCCGTCCAAACCTAGCTTAAAGCCCTTGGAACTTTGAATATAGGGAAAGAAAGAAAGAAAGAAAGAAAGAAAGAAAGAAAGAAAGAAAGAAAGAAAGAAAGAAAGAAAGAAAGAAAGAAAGAAAGAAAGAAAGAAAGAAAGAAAGAAAGAAAGAAAGGAAGGAAGGAAGGAAGGAAGGAAGGAAGGAAGGAAGGAAGGAAGGAAGGAAGGAAGAAAGAAAGAAAGAAAGAAAGAAAGAAAGAAAGAAAGAAAGAAAGAAAGAAAGAAAGAAAGAAAGAAAGAAAGAAAAGATTAAAAAAAAAACTCATCACAACCAGCCAATATTAGAAAAGTAGAGCAAAATTCAAATCCAGCAGTACCTTACAGATCAACAAGATTTCCAGGGTTTAAGTCTTCAAGAATCAAAGCCTATTTCCAAAGAGAATACCCCCAAAATCTTGCCGGTGTCTCAGGTGTGGCTGGACTCGAACCTTGCTCTTTTACTGCATACCAACCTCAGCTACAAACCTGAAACAATCTTCTTGGGAAGGGAGTTCATTTTGGCCCCCTCCAAAGCACACAGACACCCCGTCCACAAGCAATTAAGGTACAGTCTCCAAAGTCTTGCCAGTTGGAGTGTAACTTAGTTGTGTGCAAATATACTGGAATCTTGCGGTGCTCTGATATATTGTTGGAAAGCTGGTCAAAGCTGCTAGAGAAACGGGGGAATATAAAGTAGGTACTACCTCATTGCTGTGTTCAAGAGTGCTGTGTTCAAGACTGCTGTGTAGAAGACATATTTGACGACTTTGGAATTGAACTGCTACGACGTGGTTTCCTCAGGAGCCATTGAACCGAGGATTCCTCTGAAGCTGAAGGACTATTGGTTGATATTTAAGACTGAATCTTTAAGTGTTTTCACGTCTGTCCTTCTGTATACCAGGATATGTTAATAGAGGAGATTTTGTATAGGAGTGAATTATAGCATTTTTCAGTAATTCAATTGTTCTTTGGTTTGAGGCTGGTTGTCATGGAACCTTGGGTTTTTCTCCTGTAACTCTCTACCGTGATTCTCTTTTGGTCTGCACAATCCCAGGTGGGGGGAGGGGAACCCCCAGTTTGGAGGCCCTCCCCCTACTTCAAGGTCACTAGAAAGTGGGGGGTGGGGAGGGAATGTCTGCCGGGCACTCCTTTTATTCCCTGTGGAGACTGATTTCCCACAGGGTAAATAAATAATTGATTTGTGGGTATCTTGGGCTCGGGGGGCTGTTTTTTGAGATGGAGGCACCAAATTTCCCGCATAGCATCCAGCGCCTATCCTTAAAACACCCTCCAAGTTTCAAAAAGTTCGAACAAGGGGGTCCAATTCTATGAGCCCCCAAAGAAGGTGCCCCCATCCTTCATCATTTCCAATGGAGGGAAGGCGTTTAAAAGGTGTGCGGCCCCTTTAAATGTGTTGGCCAGAACTCCCTTTGCCGTTCAATTGTGCTTGTTGCAACTTGCTCCTGGCTCCACCCCAATGTCTCCTGGCTCCACCCCCAAAGTTTCCTGGCTCCACCCCCAAAGTCCCCAGATATTTCTTGAACCGGACCTGGCTGCCGTCCCTAACACTGTGTCAGAATTCCAGTGGTGCCCATATGCTCCCAAAGGCCAGGGGACGCCTACTCTAACCCAACACCAACTTGCCTCCCTTTTTGACAAGATATACACCCACCACTCCTGCCTCAACTTCAGCTAGATAACATAATGGCTGCAGAATTTGAACAATTTGGTAGACTTGCTTCAACATGCCTGTAGGAGAAATGTTTTCGATAGAGACTGATAAAGTAATTGACTGTATTTGAGGTACTTTATGCAATTTGCTATGAACAAAGAAAATACATGTGCTTTCTCTGATAGGGTTTTTGCTAAATTAATAACCTAATTTGTGCCTGTTATAGCTCTAAGTTAATTTAATCAAAGTTAATTTAGTCAAATTTGAGGATGAGACAGTCTGATTTGTGTTTAAGAAGAATTGTTTAGTTGTACAATGCTTTACTAGTTTATTAAAAGAATTATTCTTTTTTTTTTCTTTGTCCTGGTAAAAGAAGAAAGGAAGGTAACATTTAATGGAGATTTTTATACTTGTAGGTAGAAAGATTAGAGTATTATATTGAGAGATGGGATCATAACTGATACATTTGTACTGGTTTCTGGTTTCTGTTTTTCCCATTCTGTATGTCCCTTTTCCTCTCTTTCCCCTTCTTTTATGTATACTCTGCAATGCTTCTGTCTCGTAGTAGTTAAAAACCAATAAAACTTTTTTAAAAATCAACTTCAGCTCCTCAGCCTGTAAAATAGGAATAATTGTGCCCAGCTGTATGTGGTGAACGACGTTCCCTCTAAGCTGCGGGGTCTTGTGAGCAACAATTCTGCTTTGTGAGCTGCTGGCATTCAAGCTGTGAGCTCCTGCATCAACGAGAGCGCTCTGGGGCCATTTTTCCTGAGTTAAGACAAAAATGTGTGAGCTGGAAGCTAAAAAATTGTGAGCTAGCTCACGCTAACTCAGCTTAGAGGGAACACTGATGGTGAAGCTGAGCAAGGCCTGGCTGTCAAACATGGTGAAATTCCATTGATAATTGTTTTAGGGTCCTGCCTAAACCTGGTCTGTGAAGTATCATGGAGGATCCAACTTTGCTAGCTTGTTATTCTTTCCCTCCCCCCCCCTCATCTTGCTTTATGGCTTATAATTAGAAGTAGTGAGAACTGAAACCAAGTAATCAGCACCTTCCCATACATTCCTGTAAGGGAATAAGAGACATCTGGGAAAGCAAGGACGGAGTCCTGATAACACTATGGGAACGTAGACATTTATGATAGTTTATGTGTGAATGCTACCCCGCAACCCCATCCCTTGGAATCCTTTTGAAGTAAGCCGTAAAAGTATTGTATCAATGTATTATCAGCATTACTCTCAAGAACCTGTTACACCAAAGTATCGGTCTATCAATAAACATAGTCTTTGTATCAACTTCGACTCGTCATTGAACCTGCATGCTTGACAGAAGAAGAAGAAGATATTGGATTTATATCCCGCCCTTCACTCCGAAGAGTCTCAGAGCGGCTCACAATCTCCTTTACCTTCCTCCCCCACTGTAAGGTAGATGAAGATATTGGATTTATATCCCACCCTCCACTCCGAAGAGTCTCAGAGCGGCTCACAATCTCCTTTACCTCCTCCCCTCCCCCACAGCAGACACCCTGGGAGGTGGGTGAGGCTGGAGAGGGCTCTCACAGCAGCTGCCCTTTCTAGGACAACCTCTGCCAGAGCTATGGCTGACCCAAGGCCATGCTAGCAGGTGCAAGTGGAGGAGTGGGGAATCAAACCCAGTTCTCCCAGATAAGAGTCCGCACACTTAACTACTACACCAAACCGGCTCTCCACCGACAGGCCAGACCCCGGCCCCAGGATAGACAATACATGCAAGCCAAGGAAACGGAGAAGGAGATTTGGATTTGCTGCTGGAAGCCATTGCGGGGCTCGTGGCTCTCGACCTCTACTGACCTGGTAAGAGCTGGACGACACCTTGGCTTGCTTCTGCTTCTCCTGGATCTTCTGTCGCAGCGGGATCAGGACCAGCTCCACCACCCCAGGAGAGCACTGAGCGATCTTCCGGATCACGTCTTCCGGGACAGAGAAGTTCAGCTTATTCAGTACTTTCCTACAAAAGGAGGGACGTCAAGGAAGAGGGCAAATGGGGTTGTCTGCAGCCCACGCTGCATGTATAGTTGAGGGTTTCCATGGCAGAGCCTAGAACTCTCCCAGAAATTCAGACGACAGGTAGTAATTTCCCTGGAGAAAATGGCTGCTTTGGAGGATGGTGGATGGTGGCTCAGTGGCAGAGCATCTGCCCGGTAAGCAGAAGGTCCCAGGTTCAATCCCCGGCATCTCCAACTAAAAAGAGTCCAGGCAAATAGGCGTGAAAAACCTCAGCTTGAGATCTTGGAGAGCCACTGCCAGTCTAAGTAGAATAGTAGACAATACTGACTTTGATGGACCAAAGAGAGTCTGATTCAGTAGAAGGCAGCATCATATGTTCATACGGTGGATAGCATTATCCTCTGCCGAAGTCCGTCTCTTCCCCAACCCCCGCCTTCCCCAGAGTCTGCCACCAAATCTCCAGGAATTTCCCAGCCCAGAGCCGGCAAATCTAACTGCATGCTGGGTGTGTAGCCCTGGGCATATCTCGGCCCTGTGGAGTTACAACTCACCCCCGGGGCTTTGAGAGCTGCAAGAAAATGGGAACTGATCTCCCTGTGGAGCAGGCGTGATTCTGAAGGTATTCTAAAAGTCAGTTGTAGCAAACCAGGGTGCGATCCGCAGAGAAGAGAGCAGACCACAGGGGAACAAGGGCTTCAGGACCGACATTCAAACACGAATTTCCCTAGCTGGCACTGACCATCTAGCAAGAGAATCTTCTCTTGAAGGTTCCACATATGCATTTATTTACTACTTTCAGGCTTCATTTTGGGCAGGAGCGGAACTCCAGAACCTCTAAATTTCATTCCGCTCTTTCGTTCTTACCCCACCCTTCACCCCAAATACTTGCTTCCGGGCTCCATTGTTCAACCCCCCTGGGAGAATTTTGCTGAACTCTTAAGATTTGACACTAAGACCCCCGTGGCGCAGAGTGGTAAAACTGCAGTGCTGCAGTCATAACTCTCTGCTCACAACCTGAGTTCGATCCCCACGGAAGCTGGGTTCAGGTAGCCAGCTCAAGCTCAGCCTTCCATCCATCCGAGATCGGTAAAATGAGTCCCCAGCCTTGCTGGGGAGAAAGTGTAGATGACTGGGGAAGGCAATGGCAAACCACCCCGTAAAAAGTCTGCCGTGAAAACGTTGTGAAAGCAACGTCACCCCGGAGTCGGAAACGACCGGTGCTTGCACGGGGGACTACCTTTACCCTTTTTTTTTTTTTTAAGATTTGACAAACTTTCTAATATTTTCCCCCACCAAATGGAGAAATAACCAAAACCTATAAAGCAGACCGATGGAAATCTTCCTCACGCCGCTGTGGCCACAGAGGAGAAAGTCATTTTAAAAGTATGATGGGAGGAAGGTTTTATGATGATAATTATAATTCACGAAGCATTTTCAGGTAGATGCTTGAGCTGATATAATTTCGTGCCCCTTCTGGTGATGTCGGGGGTGTGGCATATGCAAATTAGTTGTGCAAAGGAGCTCCAGCACCTCTTTTTTCTACAAAACAACCCCTGACGGCTTTATTTATATCTCCCCTTTCTTCCCCGTGGGGGTTCAAAGTGGCTGTCATCATTTCTACCTCTCCCTTCACAACAACCCTTTGAAGGAGGGCGGGCTCAAAGTATGTGACTGGTCTGAGGTCACCCAGCCGGCTTCCGGGGCGCAAGCAGGGATTTGACCCCAGATCCTTGTCTGACCACACCACGCGGGCTCTCTGGAAAATTTACACTCACTGAACCTGTGGCAGTGCCCCGATTCAGAATTTTCCCCACAGGATACTCACCTGTTCAGGTGCCCCCAGTTGGACAGTTTCTGCTGGCTCGAGTTAGCCGGGACGTAATTGTGCATTTCCACCATTTTGGGGAAGTAAAACTTCACCACTTCAGCGGCCAAGACTGGATGGGGGGGGGAAAGGAAGACATGGAAACAGCGGGTGATGAATCTCCCCATCCCCCCTCAAAAAAGGGGGGTACCCGAGGCACCTCCCTCCTCCGGCCCACCTTCACACAGGCTGCTTTGCCCATCGCCTCTGGAGTCTACACGGAGTAAAAGCCAAAACTTTAGATTCCCTAGAGCCTGGAGATCTCCTGATGTTACCACTGACCTCCAGAGATCAGCTCCCCTGGAGAAACTGGCTACCTTGAAGGGTGGTCTCTGTGGCATTCTACCCCACTGAGGCCCCTCCCCTCCCCAAACCCCGCCCTCTCCCAGCTCCACCCCCAAAGTCTCCAGGTATTTTCCAACACAGAGCTGGCAACCCCACTTGACACGGAACTCCCGGCGTCGCTGCTTCTTAATTCAAAGTTTACTTCACTCTCCAACTTTCTCCCCTCCGTGTTATCCTCACAACAACCTTAGGCCAAAAGTGTGTGACTGGCCCAAGCTCACCCAGCGAGCTTCCATGGCAGAGTGGGGATTTGAATCCGGGTCTCCCAGTTCCTAGTCCAGGGACCCCAACCCCTTTTTGAGCCTGTGGGCTCTTTTGGAATTCAGACACAATTTGCTCAGTGCGGCCACAAGATGGCTGTCCCAGGAGGCACAGCCAACCACAAAATGGCTGCCGTGCTGGCAGTTCCTGCAAAGCAACATTTTTTAAAATCTGCGCAGCCAGACAAATCTACTTTGTAAATACACTTGACTGATACCAGGAAAAGTGCCCACAGACAGCACTCTGGGGACCCTACTCCTAGCTTGGCACTTGAGCTCGTACATCAGATTGGCTCAGTGTAGTAGTCTAGTTTCCGGTCATACAGTGGCTGGAAAGCCAAAGCTGTGAACGGCACTGTGGTCCAACTGAGGTAAATGAGGCAGAAAAAGGCTGAGGGGGTAGAATGGGTGGCCACCCCATCCTGGACCGTCCTACTGTAAGGGGACAAGACAACCCCCATCCATTAAAAAAGGTCCTTGCAAATGAAAACTAGCGCAGCAGGCAAAGAGGACAGTCAGAGCCAAAGGTGGCCAAACTTGCTTAATGTGAGAGCCCCGCAGAATAAATGTCAGATGTTTGAGAGCCACAAAGCATGAACATAGTATGTTTGAGGGAGGAAGGGAGGAAAATAGATCGGGGAGGGAAATGGAAAGAAAGCAACTTAAATGCATTCTCCAAGCTACCACCTGGCTTGGCTTGGAAAAGTGATTTAAAGAGAGAAATGCCTTCTTTGAGCTGACCGACGGGGTGGCGGCGGCTTTGAGAGCCACACAAGATGTATGAACATGTAGCTCCTGAGCCACAATTTGTCTACGCCTGGTCAAAGCTTTCTCCCCTGTTGTGTTCTCTTTCTATCTACGGGGAGGTTTCTATGTAAGAAGAAGAGAAGAGTTGGATTCACACCCCGCCCTTCACTCAGAGCAGCTTACAATCCCCTTTCCCTTCCTCTCCCCACAACAAACACCCTGCGAAGTAGGTGGGGCTGAGAGAGCTCTCCCAGAACTGCTCCTGAACAGAACAGCTCTGTGAGAACTTGCGACTGAGACTGCTGCCCATTTCCACAAACTAAGCCTCCATTCAAGGAAAAAGACATTCCCCCACCCACCCTCAACTCAGCTAGCAACTCTGTCCATGGTTTTCTGCTTCTAAATTTTAGCCTCACAATACCCCTGCGAGGCAAACTGGGCTGAGAGAGACCGACTAGATTAAGGTTGCTTTGCGACAGTGTGGGGATTTGAATCTGGCTCTCCCAGGTGCTAGCCTGACACTCTATCTCAGGGGTGCCAAACTTTCTTAACGTAAGAGCTACATAGAATAAACATCAGGAAGGAAGGAAGGAAGGAAGGAAGGAAGGAAGGAAGGAAGGAAGGAAGGAAGGAAGGAAGGAAGGAAGGAAGGAAGGAAGGAAATAGATGGGGAGGGGGAGAGAGGTGGAAAGAAAGCAACTTTAAATGCATTCTCCAAGCTACCAGTCAGCTTGACTTGAAGTGATTTGAAGAGACGAATGCCTTCTACAAGCCAGCCAATGGAGTGGTGGGGACTTTGAGAGCTACACAATATGTGTGAAAGAGCCACATGTGGCTCCCGAGCCACAATTTGGCCACCCCTGGGTTAGAGTAATAGCCTAGGCTCTGGGGACCCAGGTTCAAATCATGGCATGGAAGCCTGCTGAGTGACTTTGGGCCAATCACATACTCTCAGTCTAAGCTGCCTCACAAGGTTGTTGTGAGGAGAAAATCAAGGAGAGGAGAATGATGTGAGCCCCTTTGAACCCCCATCGGGGGAAAAGGGGGGGGGGTCTACATGAAGCAAACAAAATAAATAAATGTGAGGATACAGATGGAGACATAAATGAAGAAAAACCATAAATGATAAGTGTGCAGGGCAGCGCCTCATAAAGTTTCCAATCTAAATTCCAAACAAGGGAAGGACCTGGGGTTGCCACCTCCAGGTGGGGAAAATCCTGGAGATTTGTGAGGTGGATCCTGGGGCGGGGGTTGTTTTGTGCATGCGTGTAAACGTTATAAATTCCTCCTTCCAAAACAGCCATTTCCTCCAGGGGAAGAGATTTCTGCAGCCTGCAGATCAGTTGTCATTCTGGGAAATCTCCAGCTACGGTTGCCAATCCCCAGTTGGGCCACGACAAAAAGAAAAAAACTCTCCATGTAAAATGCCATTTTAACTTGTTGTGAACAATAAGCATCAAAATACAAAACGAATAATATCAGTACATATCACCAAGTCAAAACCTCATGCGTTACTCAATGCTCCTACTGTCCTTATGTGGCTGAAAGCCACCAAGTAACATTCAGTCCAGTGTTAAAAGTAGGTGGTCCAACGGAGAACCCGTCCGCTTTGCAAGCCGTTTCGGATCTCAGATCCTTCTCCCAGGGACCATTCTTATAAGTGTTGTACAATTTCCCAGGTCCAGTGGTGCCAAAAGTATTCCTAGCTTTCTCTAATTAACGTGCATAACAGCAGGAACGCCATTGTAAGTACTATCCTTATTAGCAATGCAGACGTCCTGCATTGCTGATAAGGATAGTACTTACTATGGCGTTCCCTCTATTATGCGTGCTAATTCGAGAAAGGCTCGCAAAGCGGACTGGATACTTATTATTCACAACAAGTTAAAATCACATTTTACACAGAGAGCTTTTTGTTGTTGTTGCGGCTTAGTCTCTCCTCCGTGGTCCCGTTTACATTGTGACGAAATCCCCAGGTGGGGGCAGGGGACCCCCCAGTTTGGGGGTCATCAGAAAGCAGGGGGGGAGGGGAGAGGGAAATCTGCTGGATACTCCATTATCCCCTATGAAGACCAATTTCCATAGGGTATAATGGAGAGTTGATCGACGAGTATCTGGGGTTCTGGGGGGAGGGATGCGCTGGAGCATACGTAGCATCCAGTGCCTCTCCCTAAAATACCCTCCAAGTTTCAAAAAGATTGGAATAATAATAATAATAATAATGATGATGATGATGATGATGATGATGATGATGATGATGATGATGATGATGATGATGATGATGATGATGTTTTTATTTATACCCCGCCCTCCCCACCAAAGCAGGCTCAGGCGGAACATGGGATCCAATTCTATGAGCCCCCCCCAAAAGCTGCACCTATCCATTATTTCCAATGGGGGGAAGGCATTTAAAAGGTGTGCTGTCCCTTTAAATGTGATGGCCAGAACTCCCTTTGGAGTTGAGTGATGCTTGTCACAACCTTGATCCTGGCTCCACCCCGCAAAGTCTCGTGGCTCCACCCCCAAAGTCCCCAGATATTTCTTGAATTGGACTCGACAACTCTATCTCCAGGCACCACCTGGAGGTTGGCAACCATAGGAGGAAGCCAGAACCCGGGCAGGCAGAGACACCAGAGCAACTGCATGCATGCCAACCGCCCTTTCTCCCCCTGCCAAGCAACCCACTCCCTCAAAAAGAACCCCCCCCATCCCCAGGTCCCCCCTTTCCCTCTGCCCCCCCACCTCCATCGCTGAAGTCGCGGGCAATGTTCCTCTTGGGGCGAGAGAGGGGGATGGCGTCCACCCAGCTGTACAGATCCTGCAGGGTCTCCTCGTCCAGCTCCCCGTGGGCCATGCCTGACGGGCCCTGCCCCCCTGAGCTGCCAGCACCAGCCCTCTCTCTCCCAGCTGGCCAACAGGGCTGGGGGCGGCCATATTGTTTGCATTCGCTGCCATGGTGACGGCAGGTGCGGCAGGGCCAAGGGCATCCTGGGAATGGTAGTTCAGTTGGGCTCCCAGCAACGGCCATGACAACAGCGGGGTTGCTAGGCGACGGGATGCATCTTAGCGGCGCTTAGCAACGCAGCCGCAGAGAGGAGAGAGGCGGGACTGAGGTGGAGCCTGGCTTGGGAAATGCCTGGGGGTTTGGGGAGGGGAAGGGCCTCAGCTAGGGTTGCCAAGTCCCATTCAAGAAATAGCTGGGGACTTTGGGGGTGGAGCCAGGAGACGTTGGGGGCGGAGCAAGGCTGTGACAAGCAGAATTGAACTCCAAGGGAGTTCTGGCCGTCACATTTAAAGGGACAGCACACCTTTTTAAATGCCTTCCTTCCATAGGAGATAATGAAGGATAGGGGCACCTTCTCTTAGGGCTCATAGAATTGGACCCTCTGGTCCAATCTTTTTGAAAACTGGGAGGTATTTTGGAGAGAGGCACCTGATACTTTACTGCAAATTTGGTGCCTCTACCTCAAAAAACAGCACCCCCCCCCCCAGATACCCGCAGATCAATTCTCCATTATTTCCTATGGGAATAAGTCTCCATAGGGAATAATAGAGATCGAAGCAGACATTCCCTCTCCTCCCCCTGGTTTCTGATGACCCTGAAGCGGGGGGAGGGCCTCCTAACCTGGGGATCCCCTGCCCCCACCTGGGGATTGACAACCCTAGCCTCAGCAGGGTGTGATGTCATAGAGGCTGCCCTCCAAAACTGCCATTTTCTTCAGAAAATGTTAAGGCAGGATGGCCAAACTGTGGCTCGGGAGACACGGTGTGGATCTTTCACACATATTGTGTGGCTCTAACGCAGGGCCAGTTTGGTGTGAGAGCCAGTTTGGTGTAGTAGTTAAGTGTGCGAACTTGTATCTGGGAGAACCGAGTTTGATTCCCCACTCCTCCACTTGAAGCTGCTGGAATGGCCTCAGGTCGGCCATAGCTATCGCAGGAGTTGATCCTTGAAAGGGCAGCTGCTGTGAAAGCTCTCTCAGCCCCACCCACCTCACAGGGTGTCTGTTGTGGGGGAGAAGATAGAGGAGATTGTAAGCCGTTCTGAGTCTCTGATTCAGGGAGAAGAGCAGGTATAAATCGGCAATTCTTCTTCTTCTTCTCTCGAAGCCCCCACTGCTCCATTGCTGGCATGGAGAAGGCATTTCTCTCTTTCAATCACTTCTCCAAGCCAAGCCAGCCGGCAGCTTGTAGAACGCCTTTAAAGTTGCTTTCTTTTCACCTCTCCCTCCCCCAAAAATCTATTTTCCTTCCTTCCTTCCTTCCTTCCCTCAAACATCTGTTATTCATGTCTTGCGGCTCTCAAATCTGACGTTTATTCTATGTGGCTCTTACGTTATGCAAGTCTGGCTGCCCCTGTGTTAGAGCTTTGCGAATTGGAAGGCTGAAGAGCATCTTAACTGTTTTGCTGTATACAGGTGTATTTTTCCTGATGGGCTGTCAGTTTCAGAATTGTTTTTATTGTGTAAAGGAAAGAGGTTCCCTCTTGGAGAAAGCTTTGGAGAAACAAAGTTTAATACAGCTAGCACACCAGCTGGCTGGAACTTGGCCTGGATTGTGTCAATAATTGGTGACCACCATACGGCTTTCTTTCCACCCCAAATATGGACCAAGCCAAGGGTGACCAAACTTGCTTAATGTAAGAGTGACATAGAATAAATGTCAGATGCTTAAGAGCCACAAGACATGAACATCAGACGTTTGAGAGCAGGCAGGCAGGCAGGAAGGAAGGAAACTAGATGGGGAGGGAGCGGAGGGGAGAGAGAGGGAGATGGAAAGAAAGCAACTTTAACTTTAAATGCATTCTCCAAGCTGCCAGCTGGCTTGGCGAAGTGATTTAAAGAGAGAAATCCTTCTCCGAGCCAGCTGACATAAGAACATAAGAGAAGCCATGTTGGATCAGGCCAATGGCCCATCCAGTCCAACACTCTGTGTCACATAAGAGAAGCCATGTTGGATCAGGCCAGTGGCCCCTCCAGCCCAACATTCTGTGTCACATAAGAACACAAGAGAAGCCCTGTTGGATCAGGCCAGTGGCCCATCCAGTCCATCACTCTGTGTCACATAAGAACACAAGAGAAGCCATGTTGGATCAGGCCAATGGCCCATCCAGTCCAACACTCTGTGTCACATAAGAACATAAGAGAAGCCATGTTGGATCAGGCCAGTGGCCCCTCCAGCCCAACATTCTGTGTCACATAAGAACACAAGAGAAGCCCTGTTGGATCAGGCCAATGGCCCATCCAGTCCATCACTCTGTGTCACATAAGAACATAAGAGAAGCCATGTTGGATCAGGCCAATGGCCCATCCAGTCCAACACTCTGTGTCACACAGTGGCCAATATGTGTGTGTGTGTGTATACACACACACACACACACACATTAGGCTTCTGAACCCTTTAGCAACAGTTTGCCAAAATCAGCTGGGCTTTTCTCAGCTTGGAGGAGGTGATAAGCGTGTGGAACACAAACATGGACACATGAAGCTGTCAAACCTTTTTTGTAGCAGGAACTCCTTTGCATATTAGGCCCCACCCCCTGATGTAGCCAGTCCTCCTGGAACTTACAGTAGGCCCTGTAAGAAGAAGCTGCCGGTGGAAGCTGGGTTCAGGCAGCCGGCTCAAGGTTGACTCGGCCTTCCATCCTTCCGAGGTTGGTAAAATGAGTACCCAGCTTGTTGGCGGGAAAGTGTAGGTGACTGGGGAAGGCAATGGCAAACCACCCCGTAAAAAGTCTGCCGTTGCAAACGTTGTGAAAGCATCACTAGTGATTATTAATAATTTGGCTTTTAGCCAGCCTTTCCTTCCAGAGATTCAGGATGCTCCCACAGTTCTCCCTTTCCTCCTTTTTAATTCACACAACAGTGTCTGTTCCTGGAAAGGGTCCAGTGCTTTAACGGCTGCACGTGGGAGGGAATCTAACAACAGAATCAACAATACATCTCCAAATCTGCCATTCCCTATATAACGAACAAAATAAGCAGGTCTCTCTCAGAATGGTTTCAAGTTTACTAATAGGGCTAGGAGAAGAAAGAGAAGAAGAACTGCAGATTTATACCCCGCCTTTCTCTCCGAATCAGAGACTCAGAGCGGCTTACACTCTCCTATATCTTCTCCCCCCACAACAGAGACCCTGTGAGGTGGGTGGGGCTGAGAGGGCTCTCACAGCAGCTGCCCTTTCAAGGACAACCTCTGCCAGAGCTATGGATGACCCAAGGCCATTCCAGCAGCTGCAAGTGGAGGAGTGGGGAATCCAACCCGGTTCTCCCAGATAAGAGTCCTCACACTTAACCACTACACCAAACTGGAGGAGGAGGAGGAGGAGGAGGAGACTGCAGATTTATACCCCGCCCTTCTCTCTGAATCAGAGACTCAGAGCGGCTTACATTCTCCTATATCTTCTCCCCCCACAACAGAGACCCTGTGAGGTGGGTGGGGCTGAGAGGGCTCTCACAACAGCTACCCTTTCAAGGACAACCTCTGCCACAGCTATGGCTGACCCAAAGCCATTCCAGCAGGTGCAAGTGGAGGAGTGGGGAATCAAACCCGGTTCTCCCAGATAAGAGTCCACGCACTTCACCACTACACCAATCTGGCTCTCCAGAGGAAACATCTATGAGATCTTGTTTTCCCTGCAGTTATTCAGAAGTCTGTATGCATTGCGTACCCTGGGGTTGAGTGGAGAGCGATTCCTCATTTATTTAGGTCATTTCTATCCCGCTTTATCTTTCAAGACAGCAATCCTGGGGGGCGTCTCTAAATTAAAAGGGGTGGATGGAGACAGAAAGGTCAATAGATCAGATAAGATAGAGAGAGTGGACTTGTTAGGGTGGGGAGCATTAACTAAGGACTGATATGGGGGGCGGGAAATGGGGCCTTGTCTTTTTGTTCTCCGAAAGCTTTTTTTGTGTGTCTGATCACATTTTAGTTCTGGCTTTTCAGACAGGGGAGTCAGGGCTCCAGGTTGCCAAATCTGGGAAATTCCTGTTGATTTGGGGGCAGAGACTGTGGACGGTGGAGTCTGGAGGGGGGAGGGGGACATGTGATCCCATAGAGTCCGCCCTCCAGGGGAACTGATCTGTGTCATATGGAGATTGGCTGTATCTCTGGGAAATCTCCAGGCCTCAGCTGGAAGATGTGCAGCCAAACAGAGAATTGTGACTGGAGAGAAACCCAAGTTTGCCGTGATAACCAGCCTCCAAGATCAAACAGTACAAATCAATTAGACAAAATACCCTAAATTCATACATATCATACCAAAAACTCTCACAAGCATACCCTGAAATATGGAACACAATACAATAACCAATGAAAGGACCGAAGTTCAGAGATTTTCAAGCCCAATTCAATGTCTGTTCATCAGCATCCTTCAATTCCATTGGGATCCATAGTCCAATATGTCTTCTGGGGAATCCAAGAATAATATCCAAAATCCAATTTGGTTCTCGCAACACAGCTCCACAAGACAGCTACAAGGTCATAATGCTCCCTCATTTCACTTTTGTTATGGCCCCATGGCACAGAGTGGTAAAGCTGCAGTAGTGCAGTCGGAGCCCTCTGCTCACGACCTGAGTTCGATCCCAGCAGAAACTGGTTCAGATAGCCGGCTCCAGGTTGACTCAGCCTTCCATCCTTCCGAGGTTGGTCAAAGGAGTCCCCAGCTTGCTGGGGGGAAAGTGGAGATGACCGGGGAAGGCAATAGCAAACCACCCCGTCAAAAGTCTGCCATGAAAATGTGAAAGCAACATCCCCCTAGAGTCGGAAACGACTGATGCTTGCACAGGGGACTACCTTCACCTTTACATTTCACTTTTAGCTTTGACTAGCTGTATGGAAAAATAAAACTTGCAAATAACAAAACACTTAAATAAAGTGCATGCAACCTGTATAAAGACATACCTTCAATTATTAATTCAGCTCCTGGCAAGATTTCAACTTAAACACACATCCAAGTGACTAATTTCCAAGTCTTGCACCGCGCCCCGACAACAAACATCCATATATACTTCAAAAACAGGCACTTAGCCACATGCCTTAAAGGTATCAAGCCATGTATGACTCTATGCCAGGGATGGTCAAACTTGCTCAGTGTAAGAACCACAGAAAAATTGTCAGATGTTTGAGAGCTGCAAGACAGGAAGGGAGGGAGGGAGGGAAAGAAAGCAACTTTAACTTTAAATGCACTCTTTAAATACTGGCTGGCTTGGCTTGGAGAAGGATTTAAAGAGAGAAATGCCTTCTCCAAGCTGGCTGACAGGGTGGTGGGGGTTTCAAGAGCCACACAATATGTGTGCAGGAGCCACATTTTGACCACCCCTGCTCTATCCCATTAAATCTCAGTAAGGTCTCTCTCCTCTGGCCAATGGTGGCATCGCCAGCTTCAGACTGGGAAATTCCTGGCGTTTAGAGTCTGAAGCCCAGAGAGGAAGGGTTTGGTGAAGGAAGGGACCTAAGTAGGGTAGAATCCAAAACATGCACTTTTTCCAGGGGAACTGATCTGTGTATACTAGAGACGATCTGTCATGCTGGGCAATCTCCTGGACCCACCTGGAGGCTGGCATCTCTGGTCTCCAGCCCAAATCACCCCTCCCAATTGCCAGGAATTTCCCAACCCAAAGCCAGTTTGGTGTAGCGGTTAAGTGCGTGGACTCTTATCTGGGAGAACTGGGTTTGATTCCCTCCTCCACCACTTGCAGCTGCTGGAATGGCCTTGGGTCAGCTCTTGCAGAGCTGTCCTTGAAAGGGCAGCTGCTGTGAGAGCTCTCTCAGCCCCATCCACCTCACAGGGTGTCTGTTGTGGGGGGAGAAGATGTAGGAGATTGTGAGCCGCTTGGAGACTCTGAGTTTCAGAGTATAGGGCGGGATATAAATCCAATATCATCAAAGGTGGAAACCCTGCGGTCTCTGATGCTGCACCTACCTTGTTATCTCCAAAGTATCCCAAAACCCCAATGAGCTTCCTGGCTCACTAAATCACAGAAACGAGGCACTAGACAGTGCACGCGACTATGGCACACAGCTCAATTCCATTCTAATTTTCCCTGCACAAAAAATACATTTTTTGAATGCACAGGAATGTGCCTTCCCCCAGCGTGCAACTGTGAGGACTGTCAACAACCGGAAACGAAAGCACAACTATTTTGCAAACTGCAAATGAGGCAGAAAAGCTCTCTGTCGAGGTAGACTTGTCTTTAGGAGGAGGGAAGCATTTGAGAAGAGGACACCAACACAGGCATATAATCGGAGCTCTTTTTTTGTAGCAGGAACTCCTTTGCATCTTAGGCCACACACCCC
Organism: Heteronotia binoei; assembly: GCF_032191835.1. Lineage (NCBI taxonomy): Eukaryota > Metazoa > Chordata > Lepidosauria > Squamata > Gekkonidae > Heteronotia > Heteronotia binoei. The sequence goes on along the minus strand of NC_083231.1, from coordinate 123,009,372 downwards.
TGATGCAGCCAGTCCTCCTGGAGCTTACAATAGGCCCTGCACTAAGAGCCCTGTAAGCTCTTGGAGGACTGGCTACAGCAGGGTGTGTGTGGTCTAATATGCAAAGGAGTTCCTGCTACAAAAAAAAAAGCCATGGGCATAAGAAACCTGTTTTGAAAACACATTGGGAGGGGAGTAATGAGGCTCTAGTGGAGAAGGATAGCCTTGAGCTGTCAGACTTTTAAAAAATCTCGATATTTGTAATCCTGTCACCTCTCTGGCAGGAGCCAGTTAAAAGGATCAGGCAGAAGGTTATGGGGAAGACCTCTGCCTGAGACCCTGGGAAGCAGCTGCCAGCCAGAGTATACAAGACTGGCTTTGATCGGCCAAGGGGCGGATTCAGCCCAAGGAAGCTTCGTGTGGGAGCTGTGGCTCAGTGGAAGAGCCTCCTTTTGGCATGCAGAAGGTCCCTGGTTCAATCCCCAGCATCTCCAGTCAAAAAGGCCAGGCAGTAGAAGTAGTCTGTAGATTTATACCCCGCCCTTCTCTCTGAATCAGAGTCTCAGAGTGGCTTATAATCCCCTTTATCTTCTCCCCCCACAACAGACACCCTGTGAGGTGGGTGGGACTGAGAGGACTCTAGAAGAAGAAGACTGCAGATTTATACCCCACCCTTCTCTCTGAATCAGAGTCTCAGAGTGGTTTATAATCTGCTTTATCTTCTCCCCCCACAACAGACACCCTGTGAGGTGGGTGGGGCTGAGAGGGCTCTCACAGCAGCTCCCCTTTCAAGGACAACTCCTGCGATAGCTATGGCTATGGCTATCCAAGGCTATTCCAGCAGGTGCAAGTGGAGGAGTGGGGAATCCCCACAAGTTCTCGTATTGTGAGAAAGGGAGAAAAGGACTTCTTTCTCTGCCTTCTCTACCCCATGTAGATAGATCCAAGTAGTCAGCCCAGTTGGTCTGAAGTAGTAGAACAAAATAGGAGTCAAGTCACACCTTTAAGACCAACTTAATTTTATTCAGCACGTCAGCTTTCGTGTGCTCTCTAAACACACTTCATCAGATGAGGAATCTGGTACAGTGAGCAAAGCCACACATAGCTGGTAGTCAGTGGCTCAGAATGCAAACTGGTACAAATTTAAGATCCGATCACGGTATAGTAAAATTATCTGGTAGGGAGTGGTTTAGAATGCAAAATGGTATAAATTTAAGATTCAGTGACAGAATAGAAAAATGAACAAATTGAGCAAATCTTTGATCTGAGTAGCATGAGCATGCAAAAGCAATAAAACAGTAATATGTCAAATTGTGAGAATGTCTGTTAATGATTGTATTGTATTAAGCCTGGGTCAAAAGGAAGGTATTTATATCTCAGAAGATTTCCCGTCCAACTAATTTACCTTTTAACATGTAACATACATATAGTTTGCCATTAGGAGAAAAATTCATTAAAATTAGTGGAAGATGGATTCAGTATATGTAATGGGATAAACAGCCAATATCCCTGTTTGAGTGTGTCAATACAGCTAAAAGAGAAATGCATTGGATAGTGATGTTCTTGTCCACCTAATTTACTTTTTAACATGTAAGCATCATTCTAGTTTGCCATAGAAAACAAAGAATACAATAAAATATAGTGAAAATGGGTTAAGTATATGCAATGAGATAAACAGCCAATATCCCTATTTTGAGTATATCAATGCAAAAAATCATTCCGATACACTATTCTAAAAGAGAAATACATTGGAATACTGTGGATGTATAGCTATATTCACTGAGAGTGAGTTTAGCATCTGTAATGAGATAAGAAACCAATATCCCTGTTCAGTCCTGAGGAAGTATTTGTTCCAAGTTTCATAATAATTTGTAATTCAGCAATTTCTCTCTCCATTCTCTATCCCATGCATAATCTTGTAAACCTCAATAATGTCACCCCCTCAGATGAAGAAGAAGATATTGGATTTATATCCCACCCTCCACTCCAAAGAGTCTCAGAGCGGCTCACAATCTCCTTTACCTTCCTCCCCCACAACAGACACCCTGTGAGGTGGGTGGGGCTGGAGAGGGCTCTCACAGCAGCTGCCCTTTCAAGGACAACCTCTGCCAGAGCTATGGCTGACCCAAGGCCATGCTAGCAGGTGCAAGTGGAGGAGTGGGGAATCAAACCCGGTTCTCCCAGATAAGAGTCCGCACACTTAACCACTACACCAAACTGGATAAAGGTAAAGGCAGTCCCCTGTGCAAGCACCCGTCATTTCCAACTCTGGGGTGACGTTGCTTTCACAACGTTTTCATAACAGGCTTTTCTCTTTTTTTACGGGGTGCTTTGCCATTGCCTTCCTATAATATAGTGGGTTCCATGCATAGCATGGTAGGGATAATCAGCTCTTTATTAGATACAGCATAGTGGGTGGCTGCTCTACAAAGACTGGAAAACTGGGCCAATGGGGCCAACTATATACAACTCCGGGTTCCTGTGCAAGCACGTTATTGGATCATTCAAACTGGCAGAAAGGCCTGTGATTGGTGCAGGGCAGCAGGTATTTGGATCCTGCTGCCCATTGTTCCCAAGTCCCCAAGCTCCGTTCGTATGGCTCCAATGATCCAAGCAGGGACATCCAATTTAGTCCTCACTTCCCCAGTCATTTACACTTTACCCACAGAAGCATTTGGAATAGAATAGAATCACAGAGTTGGAAGGGACCTCCAGGGTCATCTAGTCCAACCCCCTGCACAATGCAGGAAACTCACAAACCCCTCCCCCTAAATTCACAGGATCTTCATTGCTGTCAGATGGCCATCTAGCCTCTGTTTAGAAACCTCCAAAGAAGGAGAGCCCACCACTTCCCAAGGAGGAAGCCTGTTCCACTGAGGAACCGCTCTAATGGTCAGGAAGTTCTTCCTAATGTTGAGCCGGAAACTCTTTTGATTTAATTTCAACCCATTGGTTCTGGTCCTACCTTCCGGGGCCACAGAAAACAATTTCGCACCCTCCTCTATGGGACAGCCCTTCAAGTACTTGAAGATGGTGATCCTATCACCTCTCAGCCGCCTCCTCTCCAGGCTAAACATGCCCAGCTCCTACAACCTTTCCTCATAGGACTTGGTCTCCAGACCCCTTCCCATCTTCGTCGCCCTTCTCTGGTCCCGTTCCAGTTTGTCTATATCCTTCTTAAAATGTGGTGCCCAAAACTGAACTCCAGGTGCAGTCTTACCAGAGCAGAGTAAAGCGATACCATCACTTCACGTGATCTGGACACTAGACTTCTGTTGATACAGCCCAAAATGGCATTTGCCTTTTTAGCCATCACATCACACTGTTGACTCCAGTTCAGCATATTATCCACTAAGACCCCTAGAACCTTTTCACACATACTACTGCTAAGACAAGTCTCCCCCATCCTATAACCAGAGATGTTCCCTCTGGAGAGCCAGTTTGGTGTAGTGGTGAACTGTGTGGATTCTTATCTGGGGGAACCTGGTTTGATTCCCCACTCCTCCACTTGCACCTGCTAGCATGGCCTGGGATTTTTCCTACCTAAATGCAGAACTTTACATTTATCCCCGTTAAAATTCATTTTATTGATTTTAGCCCAGTTTTCCAGTCTGTCAAGGTCATCCTGTATCCTGTTTCTGTCTTCTACTGCAGTGTTTCCCATTTGCAGGGTCATGACCCAGCACCGGGCCACGGAAGCCTCAATACCAGGTCACAAGAAAAGCCAAAGCTAGCCCTGCTATGCTTCCTTCCTTCCTTTCCCCATCTCTTGTGTTGTGCAGAGAAAAGCCAGCTTTGAAGACTCACACAGGCTGCGGCCTGAGCTCCGTTTTCCTTCCTTCCCCTGTCTCTGTGACACAATTCCTGTCTCCCCGCTGCACCCCCAAAGTCTCCTGGCTCCACCTCCAAATTTTAGTGAGGCACGAAGGAGATGTGTAAAAATAACCGAGCCACGGGGGAAAAAAGTTTGGGAAACCCTGTTCTACTGTATTTGCAGCCCTTCCCAATTTAGTATCATCGGCAAATTTAATAAGCGTTCCTTCTATTCCTTCATCCAAATCGTTTATAAAGATGTTGATCAAAACAGGTCCCAGGACAGATCCTTGAGGCACTCCGTTTGTCACTCCTCTCCAAGGAGATGAGGAACCATTCACAAGCACTCTTTGGGTGCAATCAGATGCACCTAACGGTAACAGGATCCAAAAGGCCACCAGGTGGCAGCAGAGGTTTCTTTGGGAGAAGTAGAGGTGTGGAAGTTAGCATCGTGGGAAGTCTGGGCTGCATCACAAAAGACTGCCAAAAAATTCCATACCCCTCCCCCCAAGAACGGATCTAGTACTTTGATCCAGGTGGGCAGCCGTGTTGGTCTGAAGAAACAGAACAAAGCAGGAGTCAAGTGGCACCTTTAAGACCAACAGAGTTTTATTCAGAATGGAAGCTTTTGTGTCCTAAAAGCACACTTCATCAGATGAGGGGATAAGGTACGCTCTGAATAAAACCTTGTTGGTCTTAAAGGTGCCACTTGACTCCTGCTTGGTTCAACCGCTTCAGACCAACACGGCTGCCCGCTTAGTCCTAAATACAGAGGAAATGGGCAGCGAGTTAGTATGCAAAATCATGGAAATATTTGTTAGCATATTAAAAGAATCACCATTTGGGGTCCGGAGATGGTTAGTTTGTGTTAACTGGGCTGCATCAATAAGGGGGCCGTATAATTAAAACGTTAAACCCAGAGCTAACATGACACTAGACTCTTATTTATGGCGCTTCACACCTAATGACATAGACATCAATCTGCTATTCTGACTTCCACCCACTCAATGCACAGCAGCCAAGAAGGTCAGAGCGCCTGCTCCGGCAGCAACGCCACTGAGGATGTTCTCCGCAGCTGAGAACGAAACGTCTGGAAGGAAAACTTTCTCCAGTAGAACACGGCACTTGAGCCCGAAAGATTCTACAAACCCTAACAACCCAGTTAGCATATACTAACAATCACCAGAACCCAAATGGTGATTCTTTTAATCTGCTAAAAAACCATTTCCATGATTTGGCATACTAATTCACTCCCCACTTTCTCTATATGAGAGCCAGTTTGGTGTAGCGGTTAAGTGTGCAGACTCTTATCTGGGAGAACCGGGTTCGATTCCTCACTCCTCCACTTGCACCTGCTGGGTTGGTCTTGGGTCAGCCGTAGCTCTCGCAGGAGTTGTCCTTGAAGGGCGGCTGCTGTGAGAGCTCCCTCAGCCCCACCCACCTCACAGGGTGTCTGCTGTGGGGGAGGAAGATAAAGGAGACTGTGAGCAGCTCTGAGACTCTGAGATTTGGAGTGGAGGGCAAGATATAAATCTAATATCTTCTTCTTCTTCTTCTTCTTCTATATTTAGGACTGCTTGCCATTCCATCCTGATGAAGCGTGCTTCTAGCACATGAAAGCATAATATTTCGAACAAAACTTTGTGGAGCTAGTACTTCGTTAGAACTGCACAACTGGCGGGGGGGGGGGAGGAATTCAGCGGTAGAGGAATGCGCCACTAAATATCCAGGAATTTTGGCACCAGAAGTTTGCAATCCTACATACCCCTCCACGCAACCTCTGATTGCCATTCTCAAACCGCAGGGGTGACATAACAGAGGCTTACCAATGGGAGAGGAAAAGTCGAGAAAGAAGTACTTTTCTCATGATTTCTTAAGAAGTTCCGTGATTGAAGCTGGGCAAAACCAGACGCTAACAGCCCTGTTGATCTGCTTTGGGCTTGCCAACTCCAGACTGGGAAACTCCAGGAGCTTTGGAAGTCAAGTAGGGTCTAATGGTGTTGAGTCCACCCTCCAAAACAGCCATTTTCCACTGGAGGAACTGAACTCTGTAGCCCGGAGCTGAGTTGTAATTCCAGGAGATCTCCAGGCCCCCCCTGGAGGCTGGCAACCCATGGCAACTCTGGGAGGGGGACTTGGGCAGCTCACATTTTGTTTCTGGGGAACTGAGGCCGTAGGGCTTTCTCAAAGACTCCTGTGTTAACGTGTGCTGGGCACAGAGAAAGCTATTACGTACCAAACCAGATGATAATGAGTCGAAAGAGAGAGTAGAGTCGAAAGAGAGAAAATCTGCTTATTTAATTCTTTTGTAACCCACCTTTCTCCCCAGTGGGGACAAAAAGCAGCTTACGTGATTCTCCTCCTCTCCCTTTTATCCTCACAACGACCCTGTGAGGTAGTTCGGGCTGAGAGGGTGTTGACTGGCCCGAGCTCACTCTTCCATGGCACAAGTAGGAATTCGAACCTGGGTCACACAGATCCTCTTCCCACACTTTAACCACCAACCATGCTGGATCGCCTACATCTTTCTCGTTTATAAAACCTGGCTCACTTTAAAAGCTCAGCCAAAAGCGCACCGTTTTTGTTGGTTATCTTACTCCCTTATCTTGCTTCTTCATTCCTGTCTGCCAGCCAGGAACTCGTGCTCCCCCCCACCCCCCGCTCCTCCCTCCCTCTTCCAGAAACATCCCAAAACGAAAATCTTCCATATCCATCCATTTCTCTGACAGATCGGTGTGTCTTAGAACTTAGATTAGTCTTCCCAGTAGATATTCCATCACTGGAGAATTTAGCTGGAAAAAATCTACTGTGGTATTTTAAAGGCCAACTCTTGTTAATGGAGGCTTATTGTTATAGAGAAGGGGTGGCCAAACTGTGGTTCTTTCACACATATTGTGTGGCTCTTGAAGCCCCCACCGCCCCATCAGCCAGCTTGGAGAAGGCATTTGTCTTTTTAAATCACTTCTCCAAGCCAAACCAGCCAGCAGCTTGCAGAACACTTTTAAAGCTGCTTTCTTTTCACCTCTCCCTTCCCCCCAAATCTATTTTCTCTCTTTCTTTCTTTCTTTCTTTCTTTCTTTCTTTCTTTCTTTCTTTCTTTCTTTCTTTCTTTCTTTCTTTCTTTCTTTCTTTCTTTCTTTCTTTCTTTCTTTCTTTCTTCCTTCCTTCCTTTCTCTCTTTCTTCCTTCCTTCCTGTCTCTCTTCCTTCCTTCCTTCCTTCCTTCCTTCCTTCCTTCCTTCCTTCCTTCCTTCCTTCCTTCCTTCCTTCCTTCCTTCCTTCCTTCCTTCCTTCCTTCCTTCCTCCCTCTCTCCTTCCCTCAAACATCTGAGACATTCCGGCTCTCAAATATCTCGTGGCTCTCAAACATCTGGCGTTTATTCTATGTGGCTCTTGCGTTAAGCAAGTTTGGCCACCCCTGTTATAAATATTTCCCACAGCGGCATAGTGGATACAGCAATGGACCAGCCGGGCACTGAGGGGTTCAGGCTGCCATTTAATGCGGCTCGGAGAGGCGGCCAATAAGAGGATTCCTGTTAGCCTTGCCAGCTTCCCAGGTGGGGCCTGAAGACCTCCCAGAATTATAACTGATCTCCAGACAACAGAGACCAGTTCCTGGGGGGGGGGGGGGATGGCTGCTTTGGAGGGTGGAGTCCGTGTAAGCTCCATTCCCCCCCCCCCCCACAATCCCTGGAATTTCCCAAGCTGGTGTTGACACCCTGCTCAAGTCTGGCAGACCTCCACATGGAACGGATGGGGCACCCACTGGAAAAGAGAATCCCGTTGAAAAAAGCCGAAGGTGGCAGGAAAAGAGAAAGACTCAACATGAGAGGGACTGGGAAGCCCCCCCTTTTGGTCTGAGCAAGGTCATTTGGGGAATTATTAATTCATAGGCTCACCATCAGTGTTCCCTCCGAGTCAGAGTGAGCTAGCTCACAGATTTTTAGCCTCCAGCTCACACATTTTGGTCTCCGCTCAGGAAGGAGGGCTCCAGAGAGCACTAATTTATGCAGCGGCTCAAAATTTTAGTACCATAGATCCCAGTGGGCAGCCATGTTGGTCTGAAGCAATAGAACAAAGCAGGAGTCAAGTGCGCCTTTAAGACCAACAAAAGTCTTCTTCAGAACGTAAGCTTTCGTGTGCTCCAAACACCCCTCACTGGTACCAGTAGCTCACAAAGTAGGATTTTTCCTCACAAGACTCTGCAGCTAAAGAAGGAATATTGGTCACCACATCTCCAAAGTGATTTGACCGCTAGACGCAGAGACACCCAAGTTTCCCAAAGCAAAGCTCCCTTTCTCAGCGACAGGCCCTGAAACTATCTGGTCAGAAGGAAGAGTTATCTGCATTTTTCCCACAGATAACCCAGATTCCGTAGGTGTTGGGAGATCCCACTTTTTAAAAAATAGATCCCCCTGATTAGATCCTCTTTGGGTTGCAATGGGTAGCCCCTGGAGGCGGGATCTGATTATCATGGCATTGGGGGAGATTACACACACCCCGCCCGCCAACAAACGCTCCCTGGGAATGGAGAACAATGCCCTTGAAACAGGCCTTCTATCAGAACCGCCAAGCCTCTTGATTAAACATAGAGGCGCCCAGAGAGTTCTCCCTCCCTCCTTCCCCTTCTCCCCTCAAAAATACCAGACTTGGAAGAGGGCGACACTCTGACAGCACCTTTCAGTATCTTTGGCTGCCTCTACCCTCTGCAGGGCCGGATCTAGGAGGAGGGGGGCAGAGGGGGGGCTTACCCCGGGGGCCGAAGCACGAGGGAGGGGGGGCGGGCACTAAATTGAGTATGGAGTCCATTGTATTCTATGGGACCATAAGACAGAATGGCCCATAAGGGGGTGCCATTTTTTAATTCCCCCCCCCTTCAAAAAACATGTCATAAGAACATAAGAGAAGCCATGTTGGATCAGGCCAGTGGCCCATCCAGTCCAACACTCTGTGTCACATAAAAACATAAGAGAAGCCCTGTTGGATCAGGCCAATAGCCCATCCAGTCCAGCACTCTGTGTCATATAAGAACATAAGAGAAGCCATGTAGGATCAGGCCAGCGGCCCATCCAGTCCAACACTCTGTGTCACATAAGAACAGAAGAGAAGCCCTGTTGGATCAGGCCAATGGCCCATCCAGTCCAACACTCTGTGTCACAGAAGGACATAAGAGAAGCCATGTTGGATCAGGCCAATGGCCCATCCAGTCCAACACTCTGTGTCACAGAAGGACATAAGAGAAGCCCTGTTGGATCAGGCCAGTAGCCCATCCAGTCCAACACTCTGTGTCACATAAGAACATCAGAGAAGCCATGTTGGATCAGGCCAGTGGCCCATCCAGTCCAACACTCTGTGTCACATAAGAACAGAAGAGAAGCCCTGTTGGATCATGCCAATGGCCCCTCCAGTCCAGCACTCTGTGCCACGTAAGAACATAAAGGAAGCCCTGTTGGATCAGGCCAATGGCCCATCCAGTCCAACACTCTGTGTCACATAAGAACAGAAGAGAAGCCCTATTGGATCATGCCAATGGCCCCTCCAGTCCAGCACTCTGTGTCACGTAAGAACATAAAAGAAGCCCTGTTGGATCAGGCCAATGGCCCATCCAGTCCAACACTCTGTGTCACATAAGAACAGAAGAGAAGCCTTGTTGGATCAGGCCAATGGCCCATCCAGTCCAACACTGTGTCACACAGTGGCCAATATATATGTGTGTGTATACATACATACATACATATATCACATAAACACACACACACATATCACATAAACACACACACACATATCACATAAACACACACACACATATATATCACATAAACACACACACACATTAACACACACACACATATATATATACTGTAGCTAATAGCCACTGATGGACCTCTTAAAGCTGGCTATGCTTGTAGCTGCCACCACCTCCTGTGGCAGTGAATTCCACATGTTAATCACCCTTTGGGTGAAGGACTTCCTTTTATCCATTCTAACCTGACTGCTCAGCAATTTCATCGAATGCCCACGAGCTCTTGTATTGTGAGAAAGGGAGAAAAGTACCGTACTTCTTTCTCTACTTTCTCCATCCCATGCATAATCTTGTCAACCTCTATCATGTCACCCTGCAGTCGACCTTCCTCCAAGCTAAGGATCCCCAAGCGTTTTAACCTTTCTTCATAGGGAAAGTGTTCCAGCCCTTTAATCATTCTAGTTGCCCTTTTCTGCACTTTTCCCAATGCTATAATATCCTTTTTGAGGTGCAGTGACCAGAATGTCGATCTGGTCCTGACCCTCTGCCAGGCAGAAACAGTGGCTTCAGGTCAAAGACAAAGGCATATTTAAACCCTCAAACTTCGCAAGGTTTTAAACATGGGATTTTCAAAATAAGCGGTTTAGGAGTTTAAATAAACACAGCACGGATTTTACATTTATTTTCACAACTCAGTGTTGCGAAAATATTGTCCTTCAGCTAGGGTTGCCAATCCCCAGGTGGGGGCAGGGGATCCCCCGGTTTGGAGGCCCTCCCCCCGCTTCGATGTCATCAGGAAGCGGGGGTGGGGGAGGGAAATGTCCGCTGGGCACTCCATTATTCCTTATGGAGACCAATTCCCATAGGATATAACGGAGAATTGATCCGTGGGTAACTGGGGTTCTGGGGGCCCCTTTTTTTGAGACAGAGGCATCAAATTTGCAGCATAGCATCTGTGCCTCTCCTCAAAACACCCTCCAAGTTTCAAAAAGTTTGGACCATGGGGTCCAATTAGGGTTGCCAATCTCCAGGTGGGGGCAGGGGATCTCCCGGTTTGGAGACCCTCCCTCCGCTTTGTAGTCATCAGAAAGCGGGGGGAGGGGAGGGAAATGTCTGCTGGGAACTCTATTATCCGCTATGGAGATTTATTTCCATAAAAATAATGGAGAATTGATCCGCGGGTATCTGGGGATGGGGGGGGGTCTGTTTTTTGAGGTAGAGGCACCAAATTTTCAGTATAGTATCCAGTGCCTCTCCCCAAAATACCTTCCAAGTTTCAAAAAAGATTGGACCGGGAGGTCCAATTCTATGAGCCCCTAAAGAAGGTGCCCCTAGCCTTCATTATTTCCAATGGAGGGAAGGCATTTAAAAGGTGTGCAGTCCCTTTAAATATGATGGCCAGAACTCCCTTTGGAGTTCAATGCTGCTTATCATGACCTTGCTCCTGGCTCCACCCCCAAAGTCCCCAGATATTTTCAAGGAGCTTCAATTGGCCATAAATGCTGCAAAAAAACTACAAAATGCAGCCTTAGCTCCCGTCCATTGAAATACATTGCAGCACAAAGGTGCATGGAAAGCACGGAATAGATTTTCCATTAAGTTCTGTGGCTGTATAGACCTCAAATGGGAAATCCATTCTGGGTTTTCCTTGCAGCTTTGCAAGCCCAGAAGCTGGAAGGAAGGAAGGAAGGAAGGAAGGAAGGAAGGAAGGAAGGAAGGAAGGAAGGAAGGAAGGAAGGAAGGAAGGAAAAATAGACAGGGGAGGGAGGAAGATGTGGAAGAAAGGAAGGCAAACAGATGGGGAGCGAGAGAGAGGTGGAAAGAAAGTAACTTTAAATGCATTCTCTAAGCCACTGGCTGGCTTGGAGAGGTGATTTAAAGAGACTAATGCCCTCTCCATGCCTGCCAATGGGATGGTAGGGTCTGAGAGCCACACAATATGTGTGAAAGAGCCACATGTGGCTCCCGTGCCACAGTTTGGCCACCCCTGTCTTAGACCAAGAGGTGTGATTTTTGTCCCTTCCCTCTGAGAATCGGAGCGGAACCCCTGTCTCTGGACTAGGATCCATTGGCATGCTTTGAATAGGCTGCAAAATGGAGCAGCTTGAAACCGGAGTGCTCCCCCACACCTTGCTCCAACCCACCTTTCTCTATCAAAGTCATCAGACTGGAATGTGTCCTCGGGGCATGCTTTGAATACAATTCCAGTCCAGTGGCACCTTAAAGACCCACCGAATTTTCCACGGAATAAAACTTCCTGAGTCAAAGCTGGTCAAACATAAGGAGGTCTGCCTGCCCTGACGTTTAGAGCAGAGGGTGGGAAAGGGTTACAAGTCGTAGTCAAGATGCGGAAGGACAAAGAAAGATTCATCTTGATTAGAGCGAAGAGTTAGGCACAGAGCTGAGAAGGCGTGCAGCAAATTAGCATCTGAAAAATCAGTATCTCTGAATCCTGCAATGGCGGGCCGTCTACATAATGAAGATCAATAACCATTTACTGATGCCTGCAATCAAGGCTATCAACTATTTTGCATGGTTTTAAAACAAGAAACACCTAGGCTGGTTTTCTTTTTTTTAAAATTGGAATCCATTCAATCACTTCCTAAAGTCACCCCAAGAGGTTTACTTGCTGGATTTGTTCAGAAAGGAATTCCAGAGGCTGCAATCCGCCCTCCCCGGCCCACCCGCCAATTGCGTGGAACACAAAACAAAACCCACCCAAAAAGAATCCCAAAGATCGTTCTAGGCCAGGGGTGGCCAAAGTTGCTTAACGTAAGAGCCATCCAGAATAGACGGCAGATGTTTGAGAGCCAGAAGACATGAACAAATATTAAACATATACATCTTTATCAAAACTCTTAATACTTTCTTTGCACAGGAAGATTAAATGCGGATGTGTGCATCTTACAACATAACCATGTTAAGAGACTTGCTAAAACACAAAAGCTGGGAATAACAGTTCCCATATGACCAGCATGGGGAAAGGTTAGGGAATTATTTTTTGGCACCAGTGCGGGAAGGAAACAGGCATGTTTTATTATTTTTGTTATTGAGCAGAGGTCCATCAGTGGCTATTAGCCACAGCATATTGATGGAACTCTCTGTCTGGGGCAGTGATGCTCTGTATTCTTGATGTTTGGGGGGGGGGGCAACAGTGGGAGGGCTTCCAGTGTCCTGGCCCCACCGCTGGACTTCCTGCTGGCACCTGGGTTTTTTTGGTCACTGTTTTGACACAGAGTGTTGGACTGGATGGAGCATTGGCCTGATCCAACAGGCCTTCTCTTATGTTCTTATGTCTGGGGCAGTGATACTCTGTATTCTTGGTGCTTGAGGGGGGGCAACAGTGGGAGGGCTTCTAGTGTCCTGGCCCTACTGGTGGACCTCCTGATGGCACCTGGTTTTTTGGCCACTGTGTGACACAGAGTGTTGGACTGGATGGGCCACTGGCCTCATCCAATATGGCCCCTCCAGTCCAACACTCTGTGTCACACAGTGGCCAAAAAACCCCAGGTGCCATCAGGAGGTCCATCAGTGGGGCCAGGACACTAGAAGCCCTCCCACTGTTGCCCCCCCCAGCACCAAGAAGACAGAGCATCACTGCCCCAGACGGAAAGTTCTACCAATACGCTGTGGCTAATAGCTCCTGATGGACTTCTGTTCCAGATGTTTATCCAATCCCATCTGGTGTTTTATTCAAAACATGTCTCTCCTTGCTTGTCATTCAGAGACTGCCGTCATAGCTCGCATCAGATTTTTAAACAGGAGTTTTAAAACCATTAAGATCTGGAATTCACTGGCATAGGACGTGGTGGCGACTACAAGCACAGAGGAGATTGGATATATATCTGGAGCAGAGCTCCATCGGTGGTTATTAGTCACAACATATAGCTCAGGCGTGTCAAACATGAGGCCCGAGGGAAAAATCAGGCCCTTGGAGGACTCCTATCAGGTCCCCAAGCAACTGGCTGTCGTCTGCTTCCTTCTCCCTCTCTCTTGCTTCCTTCTGCATCACAGCTTGCTTTTCCAGGCTTGCTCAATCACACAGGAACTACAGAGCAAAGCCTCTGTTTTCTCCATTGGCTGAGGCTCCTCCCTTGGGGAGGAAAGGGAGGGGGGCAGAGCTAGCTTTGCAAGGCTCTCTCAATCACACAAGGGAGCTACTGACCCAAGCATCCCTTCTTTCTATTGGCTGAGGCTCCTACCCCTCCTGGTCCTCTGGGGGAGGAAGGAAAGAGGTAGAGCTTCCTTTGCCTGGTTCCCTGGATTGCACAGGAGAGATACAAAGAAAGCACCTTTGAGACCAACAAAGTGCTAATAGATGAGGCAAATAGATGAGGAAGGGAGAGAGAGGTGGAAAGAAAGCAACTTTAACTTCAAGCCACCAGCATATGCCATCTCCAAGATGGGTGACAGGGCAGAGGGGGCTTTGAGAGGCACACAATATATGTGAAAGAGCCACATGTGGCTCCCAAACTGCAGTTTGGTCACCCCTGGTCTGGGGAAGCCTCTGAATCCCAGAGGAAGGCGGCAATCTCAGGGGAAGGCCTCAGCCTCTCTGCCAGCCATTGGCCAGGCTGGTTGGGGCTGATGGGAGTTGTAGGCAAAAAACATCTGGAGAGCTACCGTTGGCCGCCTCTGGTGTAGACTTGTTATCAGCCCAATTGGGCCTCGCCACCCCAGAGAAAGGGTGGCATGGGCTTCTCCAGGGGTTAACGAGGGCTGCTGGGGGTGTGGCAAAGCCCCTGGAGGCTGGCTGGCTGGCTGCCCGCTCTCCTAATCCAGGGATTGTTATGCAGCTGCACCTACTATTCAATGGACAAAGTAGGTGGGGAGCAAAGTTCCCTCTAAGCTGCAGAGTCTTGGGAGCAAAAAGTTCAACTTTGTGAGCTCCTGGCATTAAAGTCGAGAGCTCCTGCATCAATTAGTGTGCTCTGGGGCCCGTTTTTTCCTGAGCTAAGAGAAAAATGCGTGAGTTGGAGGCTAAACATCTGTGAGCTAGCTCACACAAACTCAGCTTCGAGGGAAGCCCGGTGGGGAGGAAGAGGGGGAACCCTCAGAAAGGTTCAGGAGGTGCCTTCCTGTGAGCTCCTGCTGAATCCGAGGCCTGTGACTGGATTTTTAAACAAAAAGAATAAGTTGGAAGCCCTTGAAAGTAAATTCAGGTCATAACTGGGGATACCAACTCCGGGTTGCGAAATTCCTGGAGATCTGGGGGTTGAGCTTGGGAGTGACAGAGTTTGGGAAGCAGAGGGACCCCAGCAAGGGTGCAGAGACCACCCTCCACATTTATCTATTCACTCCTGTCATTTATGGTCCACCTTTCTCACTGGGACTCATGGCAGATTTCTGCATTTATAGTCTGTCTTTCCAGCAGGGACTCGAGGTGGGTGGCACGGAGCCAGCAAATCCAGTTGTCAGGAATAAGACCCTGACGATGCTCCATTTCACAGTCGCTGTTCTTTGACTAATGTTTGTATTTCTGTTGCCACTTCCAGGTATTATTATCCTTGCCTATGAATAAATTCATAGAATCACAGAGTTGGAAGGGACCTCCAGGGTCATCTAATCCAACCCCCTGCACAATTCACAGGATCCGCATTGCTGTCAGATGGCCATATAGCCTCTGTTTAAAAACCTCCAAGGAAGGAGAGCCCACCACCTCCAAGGAAGGAGAGCCCACCACCTCCCGAGGAGGAAGCCTGTTCCACTGAGGAATCGCTCTAACGGTCAGGAAGCTCTTCCTAATGTTGAGCCGGAAACTCTTTTGATTTAATTTCAACGCATTGGTTCTGGTCCTACCTTCCAAGGCCACAGAAAACAATTCATAGAATCATAGAACTGGAAGGGACTTCTAGGGACATTGAGTCCAACCCCCTGCACAATGCAGGAAACTCACAAACACCTCCCCCTAAACTCACAGGATCTTCATTGCTGTCAGATGGCCATCCAGCCTCTTTAAAAAACCTCCAAGGAAGGAGAGCCCACCACCTCCCGAGGAGGAAGCCTGTTCCACTGAGGAATCGCTCTAACGGTCAGGAAGCTCTTCCTAATGTTGAGCCAGAAACTGTTTTGATTTAATTTCAACCCATTAGTTCTGGTCCTACCTTCCGGGGCCACAGAAAACAATTCATAGAATCATAGAGTTGGAAGGGACTTCTAGGGACATCGAGTCCAACCCCCTGCACAATGCAGGAAACTCACAAACACCTCCCTCTAAATTCACAGGATCTTCATTGCTGTCAGATGGCCATCTAGCCTCTGTTTCAAAACCTCCAAGGAAGGAGAGCCCACCACCTTCCAAGGAGGAAGCCTGTTCCACTGAGGAACCGCTCTAACGGTCAGGAAGTTTTTCCTAATGTTGAGCCGGAAACTCTCTTGATTTAATTTCAACCCATTGTTTCTTGTCCTACCTTCCAGGGCCACAGAAAACAATTCCACCCCATCCTCCATACGACAGCCCTTCAAGTACTTGAAGATGGTGATCCTATCACCTCTCAGCTGCCTCCTCTCCAGGCTAAACATGCCCAGCTCCTTCAACCTTTCCTCATAGGACTTGGTCTCCAGACCCCTCACCATCTTTGTCGCCCTCCTCTGGACCCCTTCCAGCTTTATATCCTTCTTAAAATGTGGTGCCTAAAACTGAACACAAGACTCCAGGTGAGGTCTTCCCAGAACTAAGTAAATGTAGTATATTCTGGATTCCACACAATACTAACCTCATAGCGTAGACTTTTCAATTAACCATCACTAGGTTACTTTTGGAGTATTCTGAATTTTGTGTGGTGTGGGATGCTCCAGGCTAGCAGGTGGAAAGAGATAAAGGGGAGGCAGCTCTAATCTGATCTCCCTGGACAACGCTGATAGGCTCCAACGGAAGAGAAGGCTTGACCTTGACTACTAAGGACTGGGAAAGAACGGTACATTATTTCAAAAGACTTTCAAAAAACTTTTGGCGGGCCTGGGAAAGTGAATAGCCGTTGGCCCCCTCTTCTATGATAGTTGATTACTTTTGATTGTACTCTAGTCTGGACTAAAGATCACGTGACATGTCACATTTTCTTTAAGCGTCACCATCATTGACATTTCTTTTAATCCCACTCAAGAAATCTTGTGATTGAACCTGGGCAAAACATTACACCCACTACAAAAAGGGGGGCCCTCCTTAACCCGTGCATTAAAACAGGGGTGGCCAAACTTGCTTAACATAAGAATAAACACAGAATAAACGTCAGATGTCTGAGAGCCGCAAAATGGAAGGAAGGAAAAAAGATTGAGGGAGGGGTAGAAAGAAAGCAACTTTAACTTCAAATGTATTCTCCAAGCTGGCTGACAGGGCGGTAGAGAGGGAGGGAGGGAGGGAGGGAGGAAGGGGGAGAGAGAGGGGAAATAAAGTAACTTTAACTTTATAAGGGGTGGCCAACGGTAGCTCTCCAGATGTTTCTTGCCTACAACTCCCATCAGCCCCAGCCACCCCTAGATGTATTCTCCAAGTTGCCAGCTGGTTTGGAGAAGTGATTTAAAAAGATAAATGCCTTCTCCAAGCCGGCCAGTGGGGTGGGAGGTGGAGCTTCAAGAGTTTGGCCACCTCTGCATTAGAGTGAGTCAATGCAATCCACAGGGTGGGAGGTGCAACTAACAATGCAGCAAGCTTATGTGTGCAGAACCAACCAGAAATCCAAACTGCAGAACTGAAGACAAGTCTAAATCTTAACATGACTCACAAAAAGATGCAAAGATCCTATAGAGCAAGGGGGGGGGGGCAAACTTGCTTAACATAGAATAAATGTCAGATGTTTGAGAGCTGCAAGACATGAACATCAGATGTCTGAGAGCCAGAAGGAAGAAAAAGCACTGGGAAGGAGAGGTAGAAAGAAAGCAACTTTAACTTTATATGCATTCTCCAAGATGCTGCTTAGCTAGGCCTGGAGAAGTGACTTAAAGAGACAAATGCCTTTTTCAAACCAACTGACAGGGTGGCGGGGGCTTCGAGAGTCACACAATTTGTGTGAAAGAGCCACAGTTTGCCCCCCCCCCAGCCCTAGAGGGATGCCGGTTTCCACAACCTCTTCCCCTTACTCTATATCAGATCACTCCCCCACCCTGTCATCCACTTTGCGAACCATTTAGTACTCCAAAGAAACCCTTTTCTCCAGAGGATGGAGAAGGTAGAGAAAGAAGTCCTTTTCTCCCTTTCTCACAATACAAGAACTCGTGGGCATTCAATGAAATTGCTGAGCAGTCGGATTAGAAGGGATAAAACGAGGTACTTCTTCGCCCAAAGGGTGATGAACATGTGGAATTCACTGCCACAGGAGGTGGTGGCGGCTACAGGGATAGCCAGCTTCAAGAGGGAGTTAGATAAAAATATGGAGCAGAGGTCCATCAGTGGCTATTAGCCACAGTGTGTGTATATATATATATTTATATATATATATATAAATTTTTGGCCACTGTGTGATACAGAGTGTTGGACTGGATGGGCCGTTGGCATGATCCAACATGGCTTCTCTTATGTTCTTAGAGTCTGATCTGCGATGCTTTGGAGGGGCAGTTGTAATTCCGGGAGATCTCCAGGGCCCCCCTGGAGAGCGACCCAGCGGCGGCTGATAATGCCAGTCCTGCGCCGAGCTCTGCACTCATGCGTCTCAGCTGCAAGCAATGCCTTTTTTTGGGGGGGGGGGCTGCCTGACTCCCTCCCGCCTCCCCCCCTCGCTGGATCTCTTGCACCAGCCCTCTTCCCCCCCCCTTGCATCTCCCCCCTCCCTTTGCAAACCTCTCTCTGCATCCCCCCCCCGCCCCGTTTCCTGCCCCCTTTTTGCAACTCGGCCCCCCATTGGCTGGCGCCGCGCCTCTTGACTCTGTTATTTTTCGAATATATAAAAGGGCCGGGCTGGAAGAGGGAAGCGTCGCGCAGGGGCGGAGCCGGGTCGTCTTTCCCACCAGCAGCTGCAACCCGCACCGCGCGCCAGCAGCAGCCTCTTTCCCCAGGAGCAAAAGAAAAAAGGGATTATTCTTTTTTCTTCTTCTTTCGTTGCCTCCTTTGCTCTGCGCTTCCCCGGGCAGGGCTGTAGCCGTTCTCTCCCCCCCCCTTCCCCCCACAAGCTCTTTTTTTTTGCATTCGCCCCCTTCCTGCTCTTTCCCCCCCAAAAAGCTCGCGAGGCAGTGGTTGCATCCGGATCCCTCCACATTGCTTGTGGGACGAGTTGCATGCTTTTTTGTTGAGCTGCTTCCCCGGGCAGGGCTGCAGCCGTTCTCTTCCACCCCCCCCCTTTAAAAAAAAACACCCTTTTTTTTGCATTCGCCCCCTTCCTGCTCTTTTTGTCAAAAGCTCGCGAGGCAGTGGTTGCATCCGGATCCCCCCCCCCCATTGCTTTTGGGGCGAGTTGCATGCTTTTTTGTTTTAGCTGCTTCCCCGGGTAGGGTTGCAGCCGTCCTCTCCCCCCCCCCCCCAAAAAAGCTCTTTTTTGCATTCGCCCCCTCCCTGCTCTCTTTCTCAAAAAAAAAGCTCGCGAGGCAGTGGT
The DNA here is from genome assembly GCF_032191835.1 of Heteronotia binoei. NCBI lineage: Eukaryota > Metazoa > Chordata > Lepidosauria > Squamata > Gekkonidae > Heteronotia > Heteronotia binoei. Next base: position 122,990,318 of record NC_083231.1, on the reverse strand, counting down.
TGCATCCGGACCCCCCCCCCCCTCCTTTCCCCATTGCTTTCGGGGCGAGTTGCATGCTCGGTTCCTTTCCGACTGTTCCCTTTTGCTACCGGCGATGGAGCTCGCGGGCCCCCCCGCCGCCTCCCCCCAGCCCTGCGCCGAAGCCCGGCGGCCCCGGAGGGCGCCCCGCCACCTGCCCCGCACCGGCGCCAGGTCGCTTTTCCAGGCGGAGGCCGCCGACGGGCTGATGTCGCCCGTGACCCACTTGGCGCTGAATATGGACCAGCTGGCCGGGCTGGGGAGGTGAGTGGGGGGGGGGGGAGGGCGCCGCAAAGGTTCCCACGTGCAGAAAGGGGTCTTATTTGCAGGGGAGGGGGGGGTCACCTCACCTTCCACCTGTAATTGCGCCCTTTGCAAAGGAAGGGGGGGGGTCACTAAAAGACCGCGAGCGAGCAGGATTCGGCCTCTGAGCTTCCTTCTGTAATCGCGCAATTTGCAAAGGAGGGAGGGGGGGGTCACTAAAAGACTGCGAGCGAGAAGGATTCGGCCTCTGAGCTTCCATCTGTAATTGCGCCCTTTGCAAAGGAGGGAGGGGGGTCACTAAAAGACTGCGAGCGAGCAGGATTCGGCCTCTGAGCTTCCTTCTGTAATTGCGCCCTTTGCAAAGGAGGAGGGGGTCACTAAAAGATTGTGACCGAGCAGGATTCGGCCTCTGAGCTTCCATCTGTAATTCCGTCCTTTGCAAAGGAGGGGGGGTAGGGAGAATTGTGTGGGGGGGGCGTCACTAAAAGATTGGGACCGAGCAGGATTCGGCCTCTGAGCTTCCATCTGTAATTCCGTCCTTTGCAAAGGAGGGGGGGTAGGGAGAATTGTGTGTGTGGGGGGCGTCACTAAAAGATTGGGACCGAGCAGGATTCGGCCTCTGAGCTTCCTTTTACCGATTTGCGCCCTACTTTGCAAAGGGGCATCAGCGGCCCCGTGGCCCACAGTGTTAAAGCGGCAGCACTGCGGTCCGCACTCTCTGCTCAGGGCCTGAGTTCGATTCCGGCGGAAGCTGGGTTCAGGGAGCCGGCTCCAGGTCGACTCAAGCCTTCCGTCCTTCCGAGGTCGGTCAAAGCAGTCCCCAGCTGGCCGGGGGGGGGGGAAGCGTCGAGGACTGGGGAAGGCAGCGGCAAAGCACCCCGTAAAAAGTCTGCCGTGGAAACGTTGCGAAACGACTGGTGCTTGCACAGGCGACCGTCTCTTTTTTTTTGCAAAGGGGGGGGGGGGTTAAGGATAATTGTGGGGGGGGTCACTAAAAGGTTGCACGAAAGCAGGATTGGGTCTCTCTGACCTTCCATCTGCAAATGCGCTTTCTTTGCCCGGGGGGGGGGAGAAATCGTCTAGTCTGCGCCCCCCCCCCGCCCTTCCCGGTTGCGCGTCGTTCTTTTGCACCGAAGCGCTGCGGCCGCCGGCCACATCTGGCGCCATAGGCACCACATCTGGCCGCCGCGTGGAGCCTGCACAAAGATGGGGGGGGGGCTGTCAGGCGAGGGGGCAGGCCATGTGCGGAGGGGGGGCCGTCGGGGATTCCACTGTCTTGGGCGGCCTTGGGGCGCTGAATTTGCATGCTGCGCTGCAGGCCGACTGGGGCATTTGCTTCTCCCTGCTTCTGCGTGAACGTGTGAATGCTTCCCAACACGCGTCTCGTTGGGCCCTGGCCCAAAGCGGGTGGGGAGAAGAGGAATGCACCCTAGAAATGAACTGGAGGCATTGCTATTTTCCCCTCACCCCCTTGAAGCAAACGAGAGGCCTTCCTTTCTCTCGAGTAGGCCTTGGAAGGGTGCTGGGGGGGGGGGGCGGACATATGAACATATGAAGCTGCCTTATACTGAGTCAGACCCTTGGTCCATCAAAGTCAGTATTGTCTCCTCAGACTGGCAGCGGCTCTCCAGGGTCTCCGGCTGAGGTTTTCCACGCCTATTTGCCTGGACCCGCTTTTGGAGATGCCGGGGATTGAACCTGGGACCTTCTGCTTCCCAAGGAGATGCTCTACCACTGAGCCACCGTCCCTCCCCAAATCCTGGTGCCATTTCGACTCCTATCCTAGGGGTCAGGACAAGGGTGTGTGTATACAGGGGTGGGAATGGAGATGCAATTTTCTGGGTGCACCTTAGTGGGGTTTACTTCTGAGTAAGCATCCTCACTTCCCAATGGTGGGGAGATGAACTGGCTCCTTAATTCTGGAATGAGGAGCCAAACGGGAAACAGTTTAAAGGCAGAGAGATCCAGGTGCGCAGCCCTGTTGGTTCGAAGCAGTCGAACAAAGCAGGAGTCCAGTTTCACCTTGAAGACCGTCCGAGTTTTATTCAGAACCTCAGTTTTCGTGTGCTCTCTAAGCACGCTTCATCAGACGAGGGGATGAATACCTGATTCCCCTCGTCTGAGGGAGTGTGCTTAGAGAGCACATGAAAGCTTTACGTTCTAAATGAAACTTGGTTGGTCTTAAAGGTGCCACTGGGCTCCTGTTTAGTTTAAATGCAAAGCAAACCCCACCCCCCTCCCTAAACATTTGTGCATCTTTTTTGCCCTCCTTCGGGGTTCCTGTTTTATGGGTGGGTATTCTTGCATCTCCCCCCCCCCCCTTTTCCTGTTAGAATCTCTTTCTCTTTTTTTGGTTGCACAACCTTGAAACTAAACTAACAATCACCAGGCCCCAAAATTGTGATTCTTTTAATTTGCTAGCAAACGCTTTCCAGAGCCAGTTCGGTGTAGTGGTTAAGTGTGCGGACTCTTATCTGGGAGAACCGGATTTGATTCCCCACTCCTCCACTTGCAGCTGTTGGAATGGCCTTGGGTCAGCCAGAGCTCTTATCTGGGAGAACCGGATTTGATTCCCCACTCCTCCACTTGCAGCTGTTGGAATGGCCTTGGGTCAGCCAGAGCTCTTATCTGGGAGAACCGGATTTGATTCCCCACTCCTCCACTTGCAGCTGTTGGAATGGGTCAGCCAGAGCTCTCTTATCTGGGAGAACCGGGTTGGATTCCCCACTCCTCCACTTGCAGCTGCTGTAATGGTCTTGGGTCAGCCAGAGCTCTTATCTGGGAGAAGCGGATTTGATTCCCCACTCCTCCACTTGCAGCTGTTGGAATGGCCTTGGGTCAGCCAGAGCTCTCTTATCTGGGAGAACCGGGTTGGATTCCCCACTCCTCCACTTGCAGCTGCTGGAATGGTCTTGGGTCAGCCATAGCCCTGGCAGAGGTTGTCCTTGAAAGGGCAGCTGCTGTGAGAGCCCTCTCCAGCCCCACCCACCTCACAGGGTGTCTGTTGTGAGGGGAGAAGATATAGGATATTGTAAGCCACTCTGAGTCTCTGATTCAGGGAGAAGGGCGGGATATAAATCTGCAATTCTTCTTCTTCCTCCTCCTCCTCCATGGTTTTACATACTAAATCACTCCCCACTTTCTCTTGTCTTTAGGCCTGCTTGCCGTCCCATCCTATTGTCTGATGAAGCGTGCTTCCATTCTGAATAAAACTTGGTTGGGCTTAAAGTTGCGACTTGACTCTTACTTTGTTCCATTGCTTCAGACTAACAGCTGCCCACTTGAATCTCGTCTGAGTCCAGTAGCAACTTTAAGACCAAAAAAAGTTTAATTCTGAGTAAGTTTTTTTGTGCAAGCACCCTTCATTGCTCTCAAAGTGGCCACTGTCCCAAATCTTAGTGACTCCAGATGATTTTAAGGTTCTTTTTTTCCTGCTTGGTAATTCTGATTCAGAAATAACTGAAATAGTAGCAAAATTTCTTTATAGAGCTATGGTTACTGGTTCTGCTAAGTAGTGCTATGTATCGGGTTTTAATGTGTCGCTACCTTGTTTTTATCTTGTAATCCTAATTTTATTCTGTACGCACTCTGTACTCTCCTAATCTGTACCCTGCCTGACCCTCAACTTTAGATTTTTATATATGGTAGTAAAGGCACGTCTTGTGTGTGTGTTTGTGAAGCTGCCTCCAGTTTTGGTCTGTTGCTTCAGACCAGGGGTGGCCAAACTTTGGTAACATAAGAGCCACATAGAGTAAACGTCAGATGTTTGAGAGCCTGAAGACATGAATGGTAGATGTTTGAGAGTCACGGGGAAGGAAGGAAGCAAGGCAAATAGATGGGGGAGGGAGAGAAAGGTGAAAAGAAAGCAATTTTAACGTTAAGCGCATCCTCCAAGCCACCTCCTTGCTTGGCTTGGAGAAGTGATTTAAATGAAATTTTAATCTAACTTAATTTTTTTCAATTTGTACCCCGTCCTGTCCCGCAAGCGGACTCTGGGTGGCTTACAACATTAAAAACCTTACAGAAACATTAAGCAAAGAGACAAGCACCTTCCCCAAGCTGGCTGTTGGGGCGGTGGGGGCTTTGAGAGCCACACGGTATGTGTGGAACGGCCACGTGTGACTCTTGAGCTGCAGTCTGGCCACCCCTGCTTCAGACCAAGCTGTGGCTCTTTCACATATATTGTGTTGCTCTCAAGGCCCCCACCGTCCCATCAGCCAGTTTGGAGAAGGCATTTTAAATCACTTCGCAAGCCAGCCAGCAGCTTGGAGAATGCATTTAAAGTTAAAGTTGCTTTCCTTAAGAACATAAGAGAAGCCCTGTTGGATCAGGCTAGTGGCCCATCCAGTCCAACACTCTGTGTCACATAAGAACATCAGAGAAGCCCTGTTGGATCAGGCCTGTGGCCCCTCCAGTCCAACACTCTGTGTCACATAAGAACATAAGAGAAGCCATGTTGGATCAGGCCAATGGCCCCTCCAGTCCAACACTCTGTGTCACATAAGAACATAAGAGAAGCCATGTTGGATCAGGCCAATGGCCCATCCAGTCCAACACTCTGTGTCACACAAGAACATCAGAGAAGACCTGTTGGATCAGGCCTGTGGCCCCTCCAGTCCAACACTCTGTGTCACATAAGAACATAAGAGAAGCCCTGTTGGATCAGGCCTGTGGCCCCTCCAGTCCAACACTCTGTGTCACATAAGAACATCAGAGAAGCCCTGTTGGATCAGGCCAGTGGCCCCTCCAGTCCAACACTCTGTGTCACATAAGAACATCAGAGAAGACCTGTTGGATCAGGCCTGTGGCCCCTCTAGTCCAACACTCTGTGTCACATAAGAACATCAGAGAAGACCTGTTGGATCAGGCCAATGACCCATCCAGTCCAACACTCTATGCCACATAAGAACATCAGAGAAGCCCTGTTGGATCAGGCCTGTGGCCCCTCCAGTCCAACACTCTGTGTCACATAAGAACATAAGAGAAGCCATGTTGGATCAGGCCAATGGCCCCTCCAGTCCAACACTCTGTGTCACATAAGAACATCAGAGAAGCCATGTTGGATCAGGCCAATGGCCCATCCAGTCCAACACTCTGTGTCACACAAGAACATCAGAGAAGACCTGTTGGATCAGGCCTGTGGCCCCTCCAGTCCAACACTCTGTGTCACATAAGAACATAAGAGAAGCCCTGTTGGATCAGGCCTGTGGCCCCTCCAGTCCAACACTCTGTGTCACATAAGAACATCAGAGAAGCCCTGTTGGATCAGGCCAGTGGCCCCTCCAGTCCAACACTCTGTGTCACATAAGAACATCAGAGAAGACCTGTTGGATCAGGCCTGTGGCCCCTCTAGTCCAACACTCTGTGTCACATAAGAACATCAGAGAAGACCTGTTGGATCAGGCCAATGACCCATCCAGTCCAACACTCTATGCCACATAAGAACATCAGAGAAGCCCTGTTGGATCAGGCCTGTGGCCCCTCCAGTCCAACACTCTGTGTCACATAAGAACATAAGAGAAGCCCTGTTGGATCAGGCCAGTGGCCCATCCAGTCCAACACTCTGTGTCACATAAGAACATCAGAGAAGCCCTGTTGGATCAGGCCAGTGGCCCCTCCAGTCCAACACTCTGTGTCACATAAGAACATAAGAGAAGCCATGTTGGATCAGGCCAATGGCCCATCCAGTCCAACACTGTGTCACATAAGAACATAAGAGAAGCCATGTTGGATCAGGCCAATGGTCCATCTAGTCCAACACTCTGTGTCACACAGTGGCCAAAATTTTTTTATACATATATATACACACACACACACACATATGTATATATGTACACACTGTGGCTAATAGCCACTGATTGACCTCTGCTCCATATTCTTTGGGGACATAAGAGAAGCCATGTTGGATCAGGCCAATGGCCCATCCAGTCCAACACTGTCACACAGTGGCCAAAAAAACCTCCCAAGTGCCATGAGGAGGTTCACTAGTGGGGCTAGAAGCCCTTCCACTTGGCAACCCCCCCCAGCACCAAGAATACAGAGCATCACTGCCCCAGACAGTTCCAATAATATGCTGTGGCTAGTAAGCACTGATGGACCTCTGCTCCATATTTTTATCCAATCCCCTCTTGAAGCTGCCTGTGCTTGTAGCCGCCACCACCTCCTGTGGCAGTGAATTCCACACGTTAATCACCCTTTGGGTGAAGTACTTCCTTTTATCCTTTTTAACCCGACTGCTCAGCAATGTCATTGAATGCCCACGAGTTCTTGTAGTGTGAGAAAGGGAGAAAAGGACTTCTTTCGCTACTTTCTCCATCCCACGCATAATCTTGTAAACCTCTACATCCACATTTCCATCCCCCTTCTCCCCATTTATTTCTCTTCTTGCCTGCCTGCTCTCAAACATCTGCCATTCATGTTTTGCAGCTCTCAGTCATCTGACATTTATTCTATGTGGCTCATCTGTTAAGTAAGTTTGCTCCCCACCCCGCTTCAGACCAACGCGGCTGCCTGCCTAGATCTATCTTGAATCTCACCAGTGAGACCAGCCTTTAGGGCCTCATGCCTGCATTCTTTTCCTGTGCAAGAAGAAACCATTGCCTTGGGTGTGCATTCTTAACACGGCATGGTGCAATAAATGCAACTGTGTTTATTGCATGCGTTGGTGTCCCCAGGCGTGGCTTTTTCTCAGCGCAGGCCAGCTCGGCAAAGGAAACGGCCGCTTGCCAGCCTGGGATCACCAACGGCTTTGCTCTTTTATTTTTGGTTGCGGCTTGGAAACGTTTGTTCCACTGCTCTTGGAGCTGCTTTGAACCACAGAGAAAGTGAATGAACGTTTTAATGAATTAAAAGAGTGCCGGGAATCTCCTAGCCGGGTCTGGGCCTACACAGAAAAGCAAGTTGTGGCTTTTAGCGTTGGCTAGCTATCAAAACTGGTGGGAATGTGGCTGTGACCAATTGTTCCCTCTAAGCTGAGCTAGCTCACAGCTTTTTAGCCTCCAGCTCACCGATTTTCATTTTAGCGCAGGAAGGATGACCCCAGAGCACGATAATTTATGCAATAGCTCACCACTTGAATGCCGGTAGCTCACAAAGTAGAATTTTTGCTCACGAGACTCTGCAGCTTAGAGGGAACATCGGCTGTGCCTTTGTGCTTCCTCTAAGGTCTTGAGGAACCCTTTTAGGCTGCGTCGTGTCCAAATGTGCAACATTCTGCTGTCCCCTTTGATTTCGAGGAGAGAGTTTTGCAATCTTGCCGCTTAGAAGTCAGTGGGGTGTTGGAAGATTTGCACTCAGATCTTTGTGTTTGGGAGGGCGGGGCTGATCTGTTTCCTTCCTTTAAGGCCCAAGCTGGAGTTGGTTCTCTCCCCCCCCCCCATTGGAAGGAATGCCGTGGGGTGTTTTGGTTGCACACCTTCCCTCCTTTAAGCCCACAAGGCGCATTACAGTAACTGGGATGGTTGTTTTCTGGACTGTGCCCGTCTTGGCCTGAGGAAAGTACCCAGGCGATGCTCCCCTTCCGTGGCTCTGCCAGGGGGCAGCCGGGTGGATTGGTCAGAACCCAGATGTGGGTGAGGAGGGGGCACTGCCAAGTCGGCTGCGTTGGGTGGGACATCCTGGGCCCTGATCCATATTCTTCCCCTTCTTGTGTGACCTTCCTCAGCCGTATCCTTCCTGAGCATTTGTGAAGTGTGGACATTCGCTGGGAAGGGACGAATGCGTTGGGTGGAGACGGGCGTGCCAGTAATGTTATATCTTGGGCTGGCACTGAAGCCATGGGGCTGCCCAGCCTATCGAGTTCCCAGTCAAGGGGAAGTTGTCAGTCTGTAAGCCGCACAGGCTGGTATTTCTGAGATGTGATTAGATAAGGAGGGCAAGACCTGTTTGTCTGTTTTTTTTAAACACACACTTTAAAGGCCGTTCCCTGAAATGGCACAGATTTCATCGGAAGTGTACGGTTTCTGTTATTGTGCGGTGTCTCTCCGACCCCTTGATCTTAAACAGGAAGGGGTCTACGCTTCCCCATCTTAGACGGCAGTTCTGCAGAATGTTGAAACAGGAACTGCATCAAATATCTTTCCGGCCAATCCAGACTTGCCGAACACCCGATTTAAATTTCAGAGATTGCAGAAGTCTTCCTTGGCTTGCATGTTAAAAAACAACAACCGTGTGGGGAGGGAGATGTTTTTTGTTAACAACCAGCTGTATCTTTTAACATTTATTTCAAAAGTTTTAACACTGCATTCCGCCCCTTCTGTCCTGTGGGGGCCCCATAGTGGTTTGCATTATTGCCTTCTCCCTCTTCAGCTCACATCCACCCTGCAAGGTTGTTTTCAGATGGGTGACCTCGTTGGTCTTCGACAACACCAAGTGGAAAACGTCAGAGAAATGCCGTCTGTTATCTCCAAACCAGGGTAACGTTTATTGCCAACGTCTAAAAAAGTGTTAGAAGTTTCAACAACATTCATTGTGGGAATGTTGTTGAAAGACTCTTTTTGAATGTTGTTGAAACTTGTAATACTCTTGTAGGTGTTCACAATAAATGTTATTCTTGTTTGGCTATAGCAGAGGGCATTTCCCCGACGTTTCCCACTGTTTGCACTTTTACATGAAGGATCCCTCTTCTTTTTGTCTGTAATGTTGGTCTTGAGTTTGGGTCCGGGGGCACCTTTAAGACCAACAAAGTTTAATTTTGGGTGTGAGCTTTCTCATGCGTGCGCACTTCCTCTGTCGAAGTGTGCATGCGCATGAGAACTTTGACCCAGAATAAAGCTTTGTTGGTCTTAAAGGCACCCCTGCACTCAAACTTTGTCCTGTCAGGTAGATTAGGCCGAGACTGTGACAGGCCCAAGCTGTCATGGCAGAGTGGAGAATTCTAGCATGGGTTCCCCAGGATCCTAGTTTGAGACCAACCACTTCCAGGTCTTGCAGCCTAAAGATTTGGGAGAGACGGTGGCTCAGTGGTAGAGCATCTGCTTGGGAAGCAGGAGGTCCCAGGTTCAGTCCCCGGCATCTCCAACTAAAAAGGGTCTAGGCAAATAGGCGTGAAAAACCTCAGCTTGAGACCCTGGAGAGCCACTGCCAGTCTGAGAAGACAAGACTGACTTTGATGGACCAAGGGTCTGATTCAGTAGAAGGCAGCTTCATATGTTCATAGTGCTTGGCCTCACCAAATTCTTGCACATAACCTGCTGTTTGCTTAGTTGGAAACCTAGGGAACTTACATTATCCTCTTTCATTTCGTAAAAGCTAAGAAGGGCTTAAAGTTGTTCAGGCTTGCTCTGTTGGGGCAATACTCCTTCTAAGCTGTGGAGTCTTGTGAGCAAAGATTCTACTTTGTGAGCGACTGGCATGAAAGCTGTGAGCTGCTACATAAGTTTGCTCTGGGGCCATTTTTCCTGATCTAAGGCAAGAATGTGTAAGCTGGAGGCTGAAAAAATGGTGAGCTAGCTCACGCTCACTCAGCTTATTTTTATTTGCATTATATTTATATCCCGCCCATTCTGTGCAGACTCAAGGCGGCTAACAACATAAAATGCACAATAACAATAAGCGATATTAAAACTATCAGACAATCATATAAAATTACAATGGTGCTAGTTCACCTATTCAGGTGGAGCGTATAATATTTTCCTTAACGTGTTCAGATCCCAAGCAGTTAGTGCTGAAACGGGATGGATCCAGATGCGGTGGCAGCCCTCTCCCATTAGATGTCGTATGCCATCCGAAACAGTTCGGTCTTGCAGGCCCCGCGGAACTGCAATAAGTCCCGCGAGGCCCTGATGGCTTCTGGGAGGGTGTTCCAGAGTTTTGGGGCCACAACCAAGAAGGCTCTTGCTCTGGTAGAATTAAGCCTAGCCTCTTTTAGCCCAGGGACAGCCAAAAGATTTTGAGAGCTTGATCGCAGTGCTCTCTGGGGAACTTGTGGGGCAAGAAAACATGTGGAACTTAGAGAAAACACTGGTTAGGGGTAGACTTGGAATGCTGTTCTAGGCTTGTAACCGGAGCCCTTTGGTGCCGATGGGCTCATCTTCAGGAGAGAGCGTGTACAGGATCCGGCCCAGAGTTCCTCTTTTCTTCCATAACTGCGTGGTGCCCTCCTTGTGTTCTGAGGCCTTTCCAAGTTATTAATTTGTTTTTTTTTGTTTCCAGCGATTGTGAAACCCCCAAAAGGAAAAAGAAACTCGGCCTGGCGTTCAAGCAGGAGTGGTCATCGTTAGATTCGGTCTCGTCGGAGTCTTCGCAGGACTCCGTCTCTTCTGAGTCTGCAGATTCAGGTCAGTTCCCCCCGGCCCCCCAGCCTTGTGCAGCTGGTCTCTTCACTGTGCAGTTTGAGGACAGCCCTTGTTGGATTGCTCTTCCCCTAAAAAGGTAAAGGTAGTCCCCTGTGCAAGCACCAGCTGTTTCCGACTCAGGGGTGACATTGCATCATGTTTTCACGGCAGACTTTTTATGGGGTGGTTTGCCCTTGCCTTCCCCGCTCACCTACACTTTGCCTCCAGCAAGCTGGGTACTCCTTTGACCAGCCTCGGAAGGATGGAAGGCTGAGTCAACCTACAGCTGGCTACCTGAGCCCAGCTTCCGCCGGGATCGAACTTGGGTCGTGAGCAGAGCTTGGACTGCAGTACTGCAGCTTTACCATTCTGCGCCACGGGGCCATGCTCTCCCCCTGCCTGATAGCAGTTCATTAAACAGCAGGCCTCTTCACTCAAAGGGCGATTAACGCATGGAATTCACTGCCACAGGAGGTGGTGGCAGCTAGAAGCATAGACGGCTTCAAGAGGGGATTGGATAAACATGTGGAGCAGAGGTCCATCATTGGCTATTAGCCACAGGATATAGATGGAACTCTGTGTGGGGGGCCGTGATGCTCTCTCTTCTTTGTGCTTGGGGGGCAACAGTGGGAGGGCTTCTAGTGTCCTGGTCCCACTAGTGGATCTCCTTATGGCACCTGGGTTTGTTTGTTTTTTGCCGCTGTGTGACACAGAGTGGTGGACTGGATGGCTCATTGGCCTGATTCAACATGACTTCAATGTTCTTAGTGTTTTTTTCCCCCTTTGCTTCCTTCCGGATGTTTTCCTTCACTATTTTTCTTGCTCTTCTTGTGAGTCTTTTGCAAGCCTCCAGCTCACCTTGGTTTTCCCTGGTGATGTGTCTTCACAGATCTCTAAGGGGTTTGAAACTGTGGGGTCTTTACTTAGAATTGCCATTTTCTTTCATTGTTTCTTGACCCCGTGGCATTTCTGTGTGTCAAAACAGGTGTTTGCCCGGATTCCCCCCTCGTAGCAGACGCGGAGGTCTTCGAAGATGTGTAAGTTGGAACTTTATTGATTGCCAAGTCTCAAGAATTTGATTTAAGCCCCAGGTCAAGAGTAGGCCTCTTTTACCAGCTGTGGGATTTGCTGGCTAGTCGAGGAATCCTGGGAACATGAGGTTTGTAACAAAAAAGGCTAGAGATCTTCATTGAGAAATCCTTAACTTGTAAGCAGTCAGGTTTTTAAAAAACCCAATAGAATTGGGCGAGGGGAATGTTTTTTGACAGACCAGGAAGTAGCCTACAGCTCAGCATATAGAAGTATTTGGAACCAAATATTTGAGAAGGCAGAATATAGTAATGTATGTATTAAGATTTGGGTGTTGTGACTTTCTCTGTTGGATCTCAGGATGGATATATTTGAGAGCTTTGTTTCGGTTTGTCCAGTACGATTTAAGGGTTAGTGTGTATATTGTCAAAAATTGATAGAATGCTCTGTGGGTTTTTTCTGTGTGTTCCTTTGGAATTGCAAAAATAAGATTTTTTTTTTTAAAGTCCTTGACCACTGAATAGAAGATTAGGATTATCTGCATGTAGACATAGAATTCTATTGCTATGGGTATATCTGGTTTATCGGTGACCACTAGCCATGGTGTACCTCTGAATCTCAGAGCCGGGAGGTAACATCAGGGGAAGACCTCGGCCTCTGCCCTGTTGTTGGCCCTCCAGAGGCACTGACTGGCCACTGTGTGAGACAGGAGGTGGACTAGGTGAACCCTCACTGGTCTGATCCAGTAGAGCTCTTCTCATGTTCTTATGAAGGTTTTGGCCTCTCTGCCCTGTTGTTGACCCTTTCAGAAGAACCAGTTGGCTCATGTGTGAGACCGGAGGCTGGACTAGATGGACCCTCCCTGGTCTGATCCAGCAGGACTCTTCTGATGCTTTTCTCAGGGGAAGGCCTCAGCCTCTCTGCCTTGTTGTTGGCCCTCCAGAGGAATTGACTGGCCTCTGTGTGAGACAGCAGGCTGGACTAGGTGAACCCTCACTGGTCTGATCCAGTCGAGCCTTTCTCATGTTCTTATGAAGGCCTCGGCCTCTCTGCCCTGTTGTTGGCCCTCCAGAGGAACTGGCTGGCCACTGTGTGAGACAGGATGCTGGATTAGTTGGACCCTCACTGGTCTGATCTAGCAGGGCTCTTCTGATGTTCTTATGAAGGCCTTGGCCTCTCTGCCCTGTTGTTGGCCCTCCAAAAGAAGCAGTTGGCCGCTGTGTGAGAGAGGAGGCTGGAATAGATGGACCACTGGCCTCATCCAGCCAGGGTTCTTATGAAGGTCTTGGCCTCTCTGCCCTTGTTGTTGGCCCTGCAGAGCGACTGGCTGGCCGCTGCATGAGGCAGCATGTTGGACTAGATAGAATTTTGCTAGCATGCTAGAGCGGAGGTAGACTATTTGCTGGGCAAATTCCTCTTGCAGGTTTATTGCTGAAATTTTTACCTGGCCGCTGTTTTCGAAAGCTGCTTAGGATGTGTTCTCTAGAGCCCTTAATCCATTTATTGGGTGATCCTTACCACTGCCTTTGTTCTCTTATCTAATGTCCTTAAGAGTGCCGGGTTTTGGTTACTTTGAAGTGCGGGTATTTCTGAGCACTTCCGAATGACTGGAGCATCACTTTATAAGCTGTCCTCTTTGCTCACTTGTGCTGGTTTCCTCTCCTTTCCCATTCCCTCATATAAATGGTGTTATTCAGGGGTGGGCTGGAATCTTGCATGCTTAGCAATGTACACCAGCCACTGATGTCAGGAACAGCTGCGTGTGTTGCCAATGGTAGTGGAAGAAACTGAACATTTCTACAGTGCTTTCGCCTTCATGCTCTTGTAATCCTTACACCAGGAGTAGCCAAACTGGGGCTCAGTAGCCATACGTGGCTTTTCGGTGTCTATTGTGTGGCTCTCAAAGTCCCTGCCATCCAGTCTGTCAGCTTGGAGAAAGCATTTGTCTATTTAAAGCACTTCGCGAAGCTAGCCAGCAGCTTGGAGAATGCTTTTAAAGTTGCTTTCCTTCCTTCCTTCCCTCAAATATCTGATGTTCATGTCTTGCAGCTCTCAAACATCTGGCATTTTTTTCCGTGTGACTCTTATATTACACTGCTTACACTCTTGTAAGGTAGCCCTGGGAGGTGCAGCCATGTTAAGTTTGCAACAGCTGGATTAGAGTCCAGCTGCATCTTAGAGACCAATAAGATTTTGGAGAATATGAGCTTTTCAAGATTCAACATTTCTTTTGTCAACTATCTGAGCTTTGGCTCTCGGGAGTCTTATACCCTGGGAAGTCTAGTCCAAACTCTTCCGAGTGTTTTGTCTCTCTGAAATAGAATTTGTCAATTGCACCCTGAAAATTCAGGCTTAATGCGGTGTGTTGTGTAAACTGGCAGTAGTGTCTGAGATCTTTGTGCGTGTAGCAAACTTCACGGTGGCTTTGCAGCTACAAGGAAGTAAAACATTAAACTTTGAAACAATAAAGATTCACTTAATGTTTGTGTGCTGCTGTGGATGCTTTCCAGAGGCTTTGAAAAACCGGCACAGGATTTCCTGTGTGTTCCAGGGGCCTCTGTGCCCACAGAAGGTGTATTTTGTAGAACCGGCTTCGCTGTCCCTAGTCCATGCACAAGAGGGCTGTGCCGGAGTGTGTGAACATATTAAAGTTATGCAGGTTTATGTGAGCTTGGTTAATGTTTAAATGAGGACTCCTGTGGAAGCAATCCTTGAAAACAAAAAACGTTCAGAAGTGGTCTGCCGTTGCCAGCCTCTGTGTAGCAACCCCAGACTTCCTTGGTGGTCTCCATTAGAGCTGTCAATCCCCAGGTGGGGCAGGAGAAGAAGATATTGGATTTATATCCCGCCCTCCGCTCCAAAGAGTCTCAGAGCAGCTCACAATCTCCTTTCCCTTCCTCCCCCACAACAGACACCCTGTGAGGTAGATGAAGATATTGGATTTCTATCCCGCCCTCCACTCCGAAGAGTCTCAGAGCGGCTCACAATCTCCTTTACCTTCCTCCCCCACAACAGACACCCTGTGAGGTAGATGAAGATATTGGATTTATATCCCGCCCTCCACTCCAAAGAGTCTCAGAGCGGCTCACAATCTCCTTTACCTTCCTCCCCCACAACAGACATCCTGTGAGGTAGATGAAGATATTGGATTTCTATCCTGCCCTCCACTCTGAAGAGTCTCAGAGCGGCTCACAATCTCCTTTACCTTCCTCACCCATAACAGACACCCTGTGAGGTAGATGAAGATATTGGATTTATATCCCGCCCTCCACTCCAAAGAGTCTCAGAGCGGCTCACAATCTCCTTTACCTTCCTCCCCCACAACAGACGCCCTGTGAGGTAGATGAAGATATTGGATTTATATCCCGCCCTCCACTCCGAAGAGTCTCAGAGCAGCTCACAATCTTATTTACCTTCCTCCCCCACAACAGACGTCCTGTGAGGTGGGTGGGGCTGGAGAGGGCTCTCACAGCAGCTGCCCTTTCAAGGACAGCCTCTGCCAGAGCTATGGCTGACCCAAGACCATGCTAGCAGGTGCAAGTGGAGGAGTGGGGAGTCAAACCCGGTTCTCCCAGATAAGAGTCTGCACACTTCACCACTACACCAAACTGGCCCTCAAGAAAGCCATGCAGGCATTCACGTTAAATCAACCTCAAATACTTAGAAATTCAATTATTTATATAGCAAGTCTTTCATAGAAAATACAGTGTATCACGAAGCGCAAAGAAAAACTACTCCCGAGACAACCATTCCTATATTGATATCCGACAGTCTGTTCCTTGAAATTGGAGTCGGGAAATGGTGTGCAATACCGTGGAAACGAGTCCAGTGCTCCAATTCTTCTGTTAGCCAATATCTGGATGGAATGCAGCAAGGCAATAAGACGCAACAAAGATGCGCTAAATCCTCTGTTTCACGCAAGGCCGTCATTTGTCGAATGCAGGAGCGTTGGTCTCCAATAGGAATTGTTCTAGTCATTTCCGAAGCTCGTTGAAGCCTTGCGTGAAACGGGATTTAGGGCATCCCTGTTGCGTCTTATTGCCTTGCTGCATTCCATCCAGATATTAGCTAACAGAGAAGAATTGGAGCACTGGACTCTTGTTTCCACGGCATTGCACACTACTTCCCGACTCCAATTTTAAGGAACAGACTGTGGGATATCAACATAGGAATGGTTGTTTCGGGAGTAGTTTTCCTTTGCGCTTCGTGATGCGCTGTATTTTCCATGAATGACTTGCTATATAAACAATTGAGTTTCTAAGTATTTGAGGTTGATTTAACGTGAATGCCTATGTGGCTTTCTCCTGCTGCTCTAGCTTTTCACGTTACTCTGTTTGGTTGCTATGATCCCCAGGCGAGGGCAGGAGATCCACTGGTTTGGAGGCCCTCCCCCCTGCTTTAAGGTCGTCATCAGAAAGCAGCAAGGGGGGTGTGTGTGGAAATGTGTGCTGGGCACTCTGTTATTCCCTGTGGAGACCAATTCCCTTAGGGCAGTGGTCCTCGATATTCTGGGCACCAAGGACTGGTTTTGTAGAAAACAGTTTTTCCACGTACCCCGGAGGGGGCGACGCTGGGGGTTTTGCCACCTGGGGCTGCCCCCCATGCCCTCGCCACATTCCAGCCTTCCATGGGGGTCTTTAAATGAGGGGAGGACTGGGGTTGTTTCTGCCTCTCCCTCCCATTTAAAGACCCCCCACGGATCGGTGGAGGGCTATAAATGAGGGGTAGGCTAAGGTCAAAGCAGCGCTACCTCTTCTGCCGGCCCGGGACCCTGCAAGGAGCGAGGCTATGCCGCCTCTTTAGTTTGGGGCTGCTCTGCCTCCCTCTGCGGCCCAGTTGCTAGCAGGCCACAGACCGGTACTGTCCACGGCCTGGTGGTTGGGACCCCCTGCCTTAGGATATAATGGAGAATTGATCTGTGGGTATCTGGGGGTCTTGGAGGGTGGCTTTTTTTTTGAGGTAGAGGCACCAAATTTTCAACATCGCATCCGATGCCTCTCATCAAAACACCCTTCAAGTTGCAAAAGGATTGGACCTGGGGGTCCAATTCTATGAGTCCTTGAAGCAAGTTCCCCTTTCCTTCATTATTTCCAATGGAGGGAAGGCATTTAAAAAGGTGTGGTCCCTTTAAATGTGATGAGCAGAACTCCCTTTGGAGTTCAGTTGTGCTTGCCACACCCTTGCTCCTGGCTCAAACCCCCCAGAGTCCCCAGATATTTCTTGAGTTGGATCTGGTAACCCCAGCTCCCATCCAGGGATTACACCCATGGCTGAGCCTGTTTATACATCCAAGCGGGCAGCCGTGTTGGTCTGAAGCAGTTGAACAAAGCAGGAGTCAAGTTTCACCTTTAAAGACCAACCCATTTTTATTTAGAACGTAAGCTTTCATGTGCTCTTAAGCACGCTTCATCAGACGAGGAATCCAGCGCAGTGAGCAAAGCCATACGGAGCTGAGCAGAGCCATACAGAGCTGGTAGGCAGTGGCCCAGAACGCAACACGGTACAGATTTAAGAACCAATGACAGTGAAGTCAAATTATCTGGTAGGCAGGGGTTGAGAATGTAAAATGGTACAAGGACAGAATAGTCAAATTAACAAATTGAGTATACTTTTGATCTGAGTAGCATGAGCATGTGAAAGCAACAAAACAGCAGTATGCAGTAAAATTAACAAACTGAGCAAACCTTTGATCTGAGTAGCATGAGCTCAATTAACAAATTAAGCTCAAGCTACTCAGATCAAAGGTTTGCTCAATTTGTTAATTTGACTATTCTGTCCTTGTACCATTTTACCTTCTCAACCACTGCCTACCAGATAATTTGACTTCACTGTCATTGGTTCTTAAATCTGTACCATGTTGCCTTCTGGGCCACTGCCTACCAGCTCTGTATGGCTCTGCATGGCTTTGCTCACTGTGCCGGATTCCTCGTCTGATGAAGTGTGCTTAAAAGCACACGAAAGCGTCCATTCAAAGTAAAAATGGGTTGGTCTTAAAGGTTCCACTTAACTCCTGCTTTGTTGTTCTGGCCAGCCGGGGTTAAGAACATAAGAGAAGCCATGTTGGATCAGGCCAATGGCCCATCCAGTCCAACATTCTGTGTCACACAGCTCATCCAGTCCAACATTCTGTGTCACACAGCGGCCAAATATATATACACACACACACACATACACACTGTGGCTAATAGCCACTGATGGACCTCTATTGAGCTCAGATCCGTATTTAACATACTGAAATCTCCCACAGTAATGAAGGTGCTTGAATGTTTTTAAAAAATTGGTACTTTCCCCCCTCCCAGATTTCAGCAGTCTTGTTAACATAATGTGACGGTATCTTCTGGTTGTCGCACTACATGTTCTCTCCGGCTTTTCAGCCTGCAAGTATAGTCACATTTGTGTTTTGCAATAGACGCACTGCTTCTGTTAAATTCCAGATAAATGGGAGGTGGTTGGTTTCTGGTTCTGCCTTTTTTGTGAAATACTAGATTTCTTGCCTTCAAGGGGGATGGGGGGGCAGGGGGCTTGCTTGCAAGCAGCTGCCGGGCTGCTGAATGTATTCCGTGGACAGATGGTTGCTGGAGAGAACTAGAACTCTTTTCTTCTTGGAAAGGAACATCTGTCTGAATTCCTCTGCTCCCCTTTTTGGCCTCAGCATCACAAAGTGATCCTGGGAAGCCGATACTCTTGAGCGAGTCCCTGATGGGGTAAAACAAACGTGAGCCTCTTTAACTCTTCTCTTTCCCCATTCCCCCCCCCCATTAACTGCCCCCTCCCCGTCTGTCCCTTTTCAGTGGAGGTAAATGGACTCTCCTCTTGAAGAGTGGGCCTCTTCTAATTGTAGTGATCAGGGCTGGAATTCTAGCAGGAGCTCCTTTGCACATTAAGCCACACACCCCTGATGTAGCCAATCCTCCAAGAGCTTACAATAGGTCCTGTACTAACAGCCCTGTAAGCTCTTGGAGGATTGGCTACAGGGGTGGAATTCTAGCAGGAGCTCCTTTGCATATTAGGCCACACACCCCTGATGTAGCCAATCCTCCAAGATTTCAGGTTTTCACGGCTGGTAACATCATTAGGGTTTGTAGAAACTTTTGGGCTCAAGTGCTGTGTTCTTCTGGAGAATGTTTTCCTTCCAGACGTTTAGTTCTCAGCTGTGGAGAACATCCTCAGTGGCGTTGCAGCCGGAGCAGGCGCTCTGACCTTCTTGGCTGTTGTGCATTGAAAGCCCAAAAGTTTCTACAAACTCTAATCCTCCAAGAGCTTACAAAAAAAGAGCCTTGTAAGCTCTTGGAGGATTGACGACATCAGGGGGTGCGTGGCCTAATATGCAAAGGAGCTCCTGCTAGAATTTCACCCCCTGGTAGTGACTCTCCTCTGGCTTTGATTATATTAGCTGCTTTTACCAAATTTATTTTGTACTTTGGTTGACAGTTCGGAGCACGCAGAGAGAGGATGGGGTACAGAGCAATGGTCCCTCTAAGCTGAGTTAGTGTGAGCTAGCACACAGGGGTTTTTTTTAGCCTTCGGCTCACACGTTTTTGTCTTGGCGAAGGAAAAATGGCCCCGGAGCACATTAATTTATGCAGAAGCTCACAGCTTTAACACCAGTTGGCCACAAAGTAGAATTTTTGCTTACGAGACTCCGCAGCTTAGAGGAAGTATTGGTACAGAGTGCGAGCAGGTTTGAAATACGTGAAGAATGAGGCCTTAGTAATATATTCAGATTTAACTGCTTTCTCTTTCTAGAGTGCATTTGGGTGGTTGGCATGCAATGGGTTAAGTATCTACTTGTGGTCCACCCAGGGCTTTTTTTTGTAGCAGGGACTCCTTTGCATATTAGGCCACGCCCCCCTGATGTAGCCAGTCCTCTTGGAGCTTACAGTAGGTTCTGTACTAAGAGCCCTGTAAGCTCTTGGAGGATTGGCTACATCAGGGAGATGTGGCCTAAAATGCAAATGAGTTCCTGCTACCAAAAAAAGCCCTCTGTTCTCCCAAGAATTATGTTCTTGGGATATCTGCATTTTGGTTTTTAGTTTTATTTTGTACGCCATCTTTCTTTCCCCAGTGGAGGCCCCCAAAGTTGCTTAAATCTTTTTTCCTCTCCTCCTTCTGCCTTTTCAGTTGTGGTTAGCCTGGGAGATGCAAAGGTTCAATGTAAGAGACACATAGAATAAAGGCATGAACGTCAGATATGGGAGGGAGGGAAGGCAAGTAAGTGGGGAGGGAGAGGTAGAAAGAAAGCAACTTGAACTTTATAAATGCGTTCTCTGAGCTGGGCAGTGGGGGCTTTGAGAGCGGCACAATATGTGTTGAAAGAGCCATATGTGGCTCCAAAGCTGAAGTTTGCTCATCGCTGCTCTAGTTACATTCTGTGCTGCCTTCTACCATTATATTCACGGTGTCTTGCAGTTAAAGTCACTTACTAAATTTGCTTCATGTAGACCCTGAATTCCTCTCTAAAGGGAACCCAGAGGGGCTGACATCCTTCTCTCCTCTCCTCCATTTTTACCCCACAAGAACCCTGGGGTAGGCTAGGCTGAGAGCGTGGCTGGCCAGCAAGCTTTCTTCGCTTGAGTCAGATTCAAACCCCGGCCTCCTGGGTTCTAAGCAGACACTAACTGCCACCCTGCTGCCTGTTGAGAATGTATCTCTGCTGCCTCTGAGGAGTCCAGCTTGAGGCTACTTAGAATCCAAATAGCATATCAGTATAAAAAACAATAAACCATTGGCAACAGCAGTGTGAAAATTATCCATGAAATGGAAGCAGACAATTTGAGGAAGCAGACAATTTGAGAAAGTTGGTAAGAAGAAGATATTGGATTTATATCCTGCCTTCCACTCCGAAGAGTCTCAGAGCGGCTCACAATCTCCTTTACCTTCCTCCCCCCCACAACAGACACCCTGTGAGGTGGGTGGGGCTGAGAGGGCTCTCACAGCAGGTGCCCTTTCAAGGACAACCTCTGCCAGAGCTATGCCTGACCCAAGGCCATGCTAGCAGGTGCAAGTGGAGGAGTGGGGAATCAAACCCGGTTCTCCCAGATAAGAGAGCTCTGGCTGACCCAAGACCATTCCAGCAGCTGCAAGTGGAAGAGTGGGGAATCAAACCCTGTGAGGTGGGTGGGGCTGAGAGGGCTCTCACAGCAGCTGCCCTTTCAAGGACAGCCTCTGCCAGAGCTCTGGCTGACCCAAGGCCATGGTAGCAGGTGCAAGTGGAGGAGTGGGGAATCAAACCCAGTTCTCCCAGGTAAGAGTCCGCACCCTAGCTCCCAGTTGCTACTATTCTAAGATGATTCTAAGCCGGGTTCCTTCTGTGGCTCTTAGCTCCTTGTGCCAAGGGAAGGGGTGTGTGTGTGGGTTGTCTGCAGGGCCAGATCTGGGGTCAAGCCGCCCTAGTATCTCTTCAAGTGGGCCAGAGGTCTGGGGGCCATTATGGCCCCACTGGGCCTCTGTTTTGCCATGGGCTGCTCCGACTGCTTCCTGGATAGGGTGGCTGATGCTGGGAAATTCCTGAAGATTTAGGGGTGAGGCCTACAGAGGAGAGAGACCACCATGGGTTATAACGCCATAGAGCAGTTGTAGCCAACGGTAGCTCTCCAGATGTTTTTTTGCCTACAACTCCCATCAACCCCAGCCATTGGCCGTACTGGCTGGAGCTGATGGGAGTTGTAGGCAAAAAAACATCTGGAGAGCTACCGTTGGCCACCCCTGCTATAGAGTCCACCCTCTGAAATAGCTGTTTGCTCCAGAGGAACTGATCTTGCTTGCACACATACTAAGTAATGGCGTTTCCCTCTCCTTCACCAGGGGCGTCAAACATGCAGTTCAGGTGCCGAATCAGGCCCCCAAGCAACTGGCTGTCATCTGCTTCCTTCTCCCTCTCTCTTGCATCCTTTTGCATCACAGCTTGCTTTGCAAGGCTTGCTCAATCGCACAAGAGCTATAGAGCAATACCTCTATTTTCTCCATTGGCTAAGGCTCCTCCCCTGGGGAGGAAGGGGGAGGTATAGCTTGCTTTGCCATACTCTCTCAATTGCACAGCAGAGCTACTGAGCCAAGCCTCTTTTCCTTCTATTGGCTGAGGCTTCTTCCTCCCCCGCCCCCCGGGGTCTCCTGGGGAAGGAAAGAGCCAGAGCTTCCCTTTGCCCAGTTCCCTGGATCTCATAGGAGAAATACAAAAGAGAGCATCTTTAAGACAAATGAGTGCTATATCTCTGCTGTATCTCAAGCATAGGCAGCTTCAAGACGGGATTGGATAAGCATATGGAGCAGAGGTCCATCAGTGGCTCTTAGCCACAGCGTATTGTTGGAACGCTCTGACTGGGGCAAGTGATGCTCTGTATATGTAATTGCTTGAGAGGGCACCAGTGGAAGGGGCACCCACTAGTGTCCTGGTCCCACTGATGGACCTCCTGATGGCACCTGGTTTTTTTGGCCACTGTGTGACACAAAGTGTTGGACTGGATGGGCCATTGGCCTGATCCAACATGGCTTCTCTGATGTTCTTATGTGACGCAGAGTGTTGGACTAGATGGGCCACAGGCCTGATCCAACAGGGCTTCTCTGATGTTCTTATGTGACGCAGAGTGTTGGACTGGAGGGGCCACTGGCCTGATCCAGCATGGCTTCTCTTATGTTCTTATGTGACACAGAGTGTTGGACTGGATGGGCCATTGGCCTGATCCAACAGGGCTTCTCTGATGTTCTTATGTGACACAGAGTGTTGGACTGGAGGGGCCACTGGCCTGATCCAACAGGGCTTCTCTGATGTTCTTATGTGACACAGAGTGTTGGACTGGATGGGCCACTGGCCTGATCCAACATGGCTTCTCCTATGTTCTTATGTGACACAGAGTGTTGGACTGGAGGGGCCACAGGCCTGATCCAACAGGGCTTCTCTGATGTTCTTATGTGACACAGAGTGTTGGACTGGATGGGCCATTGGCCTGATCCAACATGGCTTCTCCTATGTTCTTATGTGACACAGAGTGTTGGACTGGATGGGCCATTGGCCTGATCCAACAGGGCTTCTCTTATGTTCTTACTTAATGTTAAATAGGTACACACATGGCCGAGCCAAAACCGACATGGCCTGGCCCGACAAGGTCTCATTTATGTCAGATTCGGCCCTCATAACAAATGAACTCGACACCCCAAATGACTGTATGCAAGTGGATTTTGCCATTTCACACAATGAAATTGTTCAACATGTGTGAAGCAGAAGGGCAGTTGTCATTCCGGAAGTTGGGCACTCTGTTCGCGGACCAGACTGTGTTTAGGGCAGACCCTGGAGGCTTTGCAGCGGCCTTGAGGCTTCCTTTGATGACTGTCTCTCCTGGGGCTAGGAAAAGGGCACCCCAGAACGCGATGCTGGCCTCTCCGGAGTTCTTTCTGTCATGCCTGAGACACAAACCGAAGGACCACATTTTTGCACTCTGCCTGTTGGGCATAGCGGCCCCGTGGCGCAAAGTGGTAAAGCAGCAGTACTGTGGTCTGAACTCTCTGCTCACGACCTGAGTTCGATCCCAGCGAAAGCTGGATTCAGGTAGCCAACCCAAGGTTAACTCAGCCTTCCATCCTTCCGAGGTCGGTAAAACGAGTACCCAGCTTGCTGGGGGGGGGGGGGAGTGTAAAAGACTGGGGAAGGCAATGGCAAACCACCCCATAAAAGTCTGCCGTGAAAACGTTGTGAAAGCAACATCACCCCAGAGTCGGAATCCACTCTGGAGAAACGTTGACTGCGGGGTGGCATGATAGAGGTTTACTAGATTATGCATGATAGAGGTTTACTAGATTATGCATGGAATGGAGAAAGTAGAGACAGAAGTCCTTTTCTCCCTTTCTCACAATACAACAACTCGTGGGCATTCAATGAAATTGCTGGGCAGTCAGGTTAGAACGGATAAAAGGAAGTACTTCACCCAAAGGGTGATTAACATGTGGAACTCACTGCCACAGGAGGTGGTGGCAGCTACAAGCATAGCCAGTTTCAAGAGGGGATTGGATAAAAATATGGAGCAGAGGTCCATCAGTGGCTATTAGCCACAGTATATATGTATGTGTGTGTGTGTGTACACACACACACACACACACACACATATATTGGCCACTGTGACACAGAGTGTTGGACTGGATGGACCATTGGCCTGATCCAACATGGCTTCTCTTATGTTTTTATGTCCTTATGACTGGTGCTTGCACAGGGGACCTTTCCTTTCTTGTTGGGCATCGGTTAAATCGCTGGCCTCCTGGTTGTTTGTGGGGGGCCGGCTTGGATGCCCGTGGGCACCTGCCATATGGCATCCCAGTGGGGCCCCCCACAGTGGATTTGCATGCAGGTGGGAAGCGGCAAACAGCAACCGTTGCCATGGCAATGCCCTCGTTAGCCCGGGCCTGTGCTCAAAGGGCCCCTTTGATCCTCTTCCTTGGAAATCCTTTATTCTCCTCCCAATTCCACGCCAGGGCTGCCCCCAGCCAAGCGCTCTGGGCGAGGGAATTCCTCCTTGGCGGGCAACCTGGTGGGTGGGCAGCTGTACCAGCAACAGACACGCTGCAGCTGGTGCTGCTCCAAAGACTCCCCCCACCGCAATGCTTCTAGCCTCACGGATGTTCTTGAGTGGGACCCAGACTGGGTGGGGGGGGGGTTGCCTGTTGTCTGCCTGAAGGCCTTTTTGTGTGGTTTTTGCGCTCTTAGCAAAGCGGTATGTGGGCCCTGGGCTTTTTTTGCACCAGGAACTCCTTTGCATATTAGCCCGCACACCCCTGATGCAGTCAGTCCTCTCAGAGCTTACAGTGAGCCCTGTAAGCTTTTTGGAGGATTGGCTACCTAAGAGGGGTGTGGCCTAATATGCAAAGCAGTTACTGCCACAGTAAAAGCCCTTGGTGCGGCTGGTCCAGGGTAGCAAACGAGGCCTTCCCCGCAGGTGGTAGACCTTACGCTGTGCATGCAGAAGGGACACCACCACCCCAGGTCAATCCCCGCCTGGAAAAGTCTCCGGTGGCAGAGCTGGAGAACCTCTGACAGAGTTGGTAGTGCCAGACCAGGGGTGGTCAAAGTGGCTTAATGTAAGAGCCGCACAGAATAAATCTCAAGATATTGGAGTGCCAGAAGGAAGGAATGAAAATAGATGGGGGTAGGGAGAGATGTGGAAAGAAAGCAACTTTAAATGCTTTCTCCAAGCTGACAGCTGGCATGGCTTAAAGGTAAAGGTCGTCCCCTGGGCAAGCACCAGTCGTTTTCGACTCTGGGGTGTGAAGTTGTTTTCACGGCAGACTTTTTACGGGGTGGTTTGCCATGGCCTTCCCCAGTCGTCTACACTTTCCCCCCAGCAAGCTGGGGACTCATTTGACCGACCTCGGAAGGATGGAAGGCTGAGTCAACCTGGAGCCGGCTACCTGAAAACCCAGCTTCCGCTGAGGATCGGACTCGGGTCATGAACAGAGAGTTCAGACTGCAGTACTGCAGCTTTACCACTCTGCGCCAAGGGGCTCTTGACATGGTTTGGAGACGTGATTTAAAGAGACAAATGCCTTCTCCAAGCCAGGCAGTGGGGGCTTCAGAAGCCACACGATGTGTCTGAAAGAGGCCCATGTGACTCCCAAGCTACAGCTATAGACAAGCTGGAACTGGTCCAGAGGAGGGTGACAAAGATGGTGAGGGGTCTGGAGACCAAGTCCCATGAGGAAAGGTTGAAGGAGCTGGGGATGTTTAGCCTGGAGAGGAGGCGGCTGAGAGGTGAGAGGATCACCACCTTCAAGTACTTGAAGGGCTGTCATAGAGAGGATGGTGTGGAATTGTAACTGGAGTACTGGCCTGGTCCGGTAAAGCAGTATGTTGTGGGGCAAAGAGTTGCCATGTTAGCAGTCAGAAGATACCAGGAGAATAGGAGTTGGGTGCTTGGACCTGGGTGGCCAAGCCCAGCCCAACCTCTTCAGATCCTGAAAGTTGAGCAGGGCCAGCCCTGGTGAGTGTGTGGGTGGGAAAGCACGCAGGAAGTCTGGGGTCCCTCTTCAGAGGCCTGCGATGTTTGTCTCTTGCCTTGTCGGCTGCATCTTGACCTCACGCAGTTATTAGGCCCTTTCTGTGCTCCGCGGTGCCTGAAACGTGCTTACTGGTTGGGGGCTCACTGCTTGTGATCTTTCTCCGGCAGGTTCGAGAAGGCAATACTGGAGTCCAAGAGAGGCCTCAACAGGTACGTGTAGCAGAACGTTAACTCGGGTTTTGGTTCATGATTAAAATGACGTCAGGGATGTACCGGTGTCAGTGGGTGTGGGACGAGAAGGGTAGAGGCTGTGGCTCAGTGGAAGAGTATGTGCTTCACACGTGGAAGGTCCCAGGTTCAATCCCCGACGTCTCCAGTTAAACAGACCAGGTAGCAGGTAAAGGGAGGGACGGTGGCTCAGTTGGTACAGCCTCTGCTCGGCATGCGGAAGGTCCCCTGTTCAATCCATGGCAGCATCTCCAGTTAAAAATGACCAGGCAGGAGGTGATGGGAAAGACCTCTCTGCCTGAGACCCCTGGAGAGCCACTGCCAACCCTAGTAGACAATCCTAGCCTTAATGGAACAGGGGGCTGATTCAGTGAGTAGAAGGCAGCTCTGTGTTCATGTCGGGGAGGCACTGTGGCTCAATGGAAGAGCCTCTGCCTGGCGTGCAGAAGGTCCCCGGTTCAATCCCCGGCAACTCCAGTTAAAAGGACCAGACAGGAGGTGATGGGAAAGACCTCAGCCTGAGACCCTGGAGGCTAATGGAGAAGGGCTGTGGCTCAATGGTAGAGCCTCTGCTTGGCGTGCAGAAGGTCCCCGGTTCAGTCCCCAGCATCTCCAGTTAAAAGGACCAGGCAGGAGGTGATTGGAAAGACCTCAGCCTGAGACCCTGGAGACTAATGGAGAAGGGCTGTGGCTCAGTGGAAGAGCCTCTGCTTGGCGTGCAGAAGATCCCAGTTTCAATCCCTGGCATCTCCAGTTAAAAGGACCAGCCAGTAAGGGATGGGAAAGACCTCTGCCTGGGACCCTGGAGACTAGTGGCTCAGTGGAAGAGCCTCTGCTTGGCGTGCAGAAGGTCCCAGGTTCAATCCCTGGCATCTCCAGTTAAGCATACCAGGGAGCAGGTGAGGTGAAGGACTTTGGTCATTGTTAGTTTGAGCGGAGGGCTCTTTTTCTAGCAGGAGCTCCTCTGCATATTAGGCCACACACCCCTGATGTAGCCAATCCTCCAAGAGCTCACGGGGCTCTTAGCACAGGGGCTTATGGAAACTCCAGGAGGATTGGCTACATGAGGGGGGGGCGTGGCCTAATATGCAGAGGAGCTCCTGCTAGAAAAAGAGCCCTCTGGCCTTGACTCTGGATCAAGCACCATCCTTTCAGGGAGGATCAGGGTTGCAGGTTGTATTTGCTTTGAAACTTCCTTTAAGGAAAAGCTGCAGCTATGTAGAGAAAACGTCATTTGGGGAAGATACAACTGCAAGAAGGTGGGTTTTTTTCTTGGGCGGGGTGTCTTAACCAGAAGTGGTTCACCTGGGGAAGAGCTTTACTGCCACTGTCTGTCTCCATCTCAGTCAGCGGTTTCTTTCTCTGCTTCTTTGTAGCGGATCCTTTCCCTTCCGAAGAATCAACTCATTGCCTGTAAGTCTGCCAGCAGCGTTCTTAAACCGGCTACTCGGTTAGTTTGTGCAGAGATGCCAGCCGTGAGAGACACCCTGGAGGGTTGGTCTGACCATCTGGAGGTTCCCCCTAGAGGAGAAGGGAGGCTCGTGTTACGTTGCAGCCCCGAAGCGTGGGAGGGGCCGTGGCTCAGTGGCAGAGCCTCTGCTTGGCATGCAAAAGGTCCCAGGTTCAATCCCCAGCAGCATCTCCCAAGGAAAAGGACCGGGCAGGGGGTGATGGGAAAGACCTTCTGCCTGAGACTCTGGAGATTAATGGAGAAGGGCTCTGGCTCAGGGGTAGAGCAGCTGCTCAGTATGCAAAAGGTCCCAGGTTGAATCCCCGGCAGCATCTCCCAAGGAAAAGGACCAGGCAGGAGGTGATGGGAAAGACCTCGGCCTGCAACCCTGGAGAACCACTCGCGGTCTGAGTGGACAAGACTGACTTCGATGGACGCGTGGCTGGATTCAGTATAAGATAGCTTCATGCAGGGCTTCTTTTGTAACCGGAACTTCTTTGCATATTAGGCCACACACCCCTGATGTAGCCAGTCCTCCTGGAGCTTACAGTAGGCCCTGTACGAAGAGCCCTGTAAGGAATTCTAGCAGGACCTCCTTTGCATATTAGGCCACACCCCCTGATGTAGCCAATCCTCCTGGAGCTTACAGTAGGCCCTGTACGAAGAGCCTGTAAGGAATTCTAGCAGGACCTCCTTTGCATATTAGGCCACACACCCCTGATGTAGCCAGTCCTCCTGGAGCTTACAGCAGGCCCTGTATGAAGAGCCCTGTAAGGAATTCTAGCAGGACCTCCTTTGCATATTAGGCCACACACCCCTGATGTAGCCAATCCTCCTGGAGCTTACAGTAGGCCCTGTACGAAGAGCCCTGTAAGGAATTCTAGCAGGACCTCCTTTGCCTATTAGGCCACACACCCCTGATGCAGCCAATCCTCCTGGAGCTTACAGTAGGCCCTGTACGAAGAGCCCTGTAAGGAATTCTAGCAGGACCTCCTTTGCCTATTAGGCCACACCCCCTGATGTAGCCAATCCTCCTGGAGCTTACAGTAGGCCCTGTACGAAGAGCCCTGTAAGGAATTCTAGCAGGACCTCCTTTGCCTATTAGGCCACACACCCCTGATGTAGCCAGTCCTCCTGGAGCTTATGGTAGGCCCTGTACGAAGAGCCCTGTAAGGAATTCTAGCAGGACCTCCTTTGCCTATTAGGCCACACACCCCTGATGTAGCCAGTCCTCCTGGAGCTTACGGTAGGCCCTGTACGAAGAGCCCTGTAAGCTCTTGGAGGATTGGCTACATCGGGTGCATGGCCAAATATGCAAAGGAGTTCCTCATACAAAAAAAGTCCTAAGACGTGTTTTGGAGCTGATGTTCTGCGGGGGGGGGGCGGGGGGGGCGGTCCCTGGCTCAGTGGCAGAGCCTCTGCTTGGCATGCAGAAGGTCCCAGGTTCAGTTCCCACCATCTCTGCTTAAAAGGGACCAAGCAGGAGGTGATGGGAAAGCTCACTGCCTGCGACCCTGGAGAGCTGTTGCCATTCTGAGTAGACAAGACTGACCTTTAGGCCTGATTCAGCGTAAGGCAGCTTCACGTGTCTGGGGATGTTTTCTTTGGCTGGCCGGATTGTCCGTAAAAACGCAACTGCTCAGTTCCTTGAATAAATTTCGGTTTGGCCCAAGCATATTGGCATCTGAATAAGAGATGGTTCTGGCTTTGCTAGCCTGAAAGTCTCTTTCTCTTGGGTTGCGACTCTGCAGGTGAGGCTGCTGGGCACCAGTCCGTTGCTGCGGAACATCTCGAATTCCAAGGAGTTTAACCGCTCTCCCAAGGACCCCCAAAGCTTGCGGCTCAAAGGCAGCGACACGGAGGACGTAAGTGAGGAGGAGAGGGGTCGGTCGGTCCAAGATTCCCAGTTGTTGTCCCTGCGGGGGCTGTTTTAAGCATCCCTTTCTTGAAGCTGTGGGGTGCTTCTGTTTCCTGTTTCCCACAGGAAGGCGTCTTCTTCAAGAAACCCCTGCGGCCGTTGAGCAGGCTGTGCTCCGCCGGTGAGAAGGAGCCGTTTGCTCAGAGACCGAGCTCTGCTCCAGACCTCATGGTGAGTACCGTGGCGGCAGCCGCGTGGGTGCACAAGAATGCAAATAGATGCATGCTGTTAAGTAGTGCGTGCTAATGTTCAGCTTACGCACACCAAGGCAAAGGTTCTAATTTGGGGGTATCAAAAATACAGCCTGGGGACTGGATCAGGCCCCCAAGCAGCTGTCTGTTATCTGCTTGCTTCTCCCTCTCGCTCTCTCTAGGGATTGGACTAGATGACCTTGGGGGGGGTGTCCCAATTTTATGTTTTTTGCTTCCCATTTTGTTGCTGTGCCAGAATTCTGAAGGTGCCTGCAAGCTCGAAAAGTTGGAGGCCTGCTGGTTTAGGATTCATAACTAGTCTTAAGATGATGTGTTATTAAAAAGCGACTTTGTTAGATATCTGACAAAGAAAACTTGATTCTCGAAAGCGCTTGCCCTTGTTGGTCTTTAAGGTGCCACAGGACTGGAATCTTGCCTCACGCGTTACTGTTTTTTAAAGCTTCAAATTTGCAACAGCAAATATAGCCAGCCTCATGTATGGAGAGAGAAGGGATCAATTTCCACTAGGTGCAAGTGGAGGAGTGGGGAATCCAACCCGGTTCTCCCAGAGAAAAGAGCTCTGGCTGACCCAAGGCCATTCCAGCAGCTGCAAGTGGAGGAGTGGGGAATCCAACCCGGTTCTCCCAGATAAGAGAGCTGTGGCTTACCCAAGGGCATTCCAGCAGCTGCAAGTGGAGGAGTGGGGAATCCAACCCGGTTCTCCCAGATAAGAGATCTCTGGCTGACCCAAGGCCATTCCAGCAGCTGCAAGTGGAGGAGTGGGGAATCAAACCCGGTTCTCCCAGATAAGAGAGCTCTGGCTGACCCAAGGCCATTCCAGCAGCTGCAAGTGGAGGAGTGTGGAATCCAACCTGGTTCTCCCAGATAAGAGAGCTATGGCTGACCCAAGGCCATTCCAGCAGCTGCAAGTGGAGGAGTGTGGAATCCAACCTGGTTCTCCCAGATAAGAGAGCTCTGGCTGATCCAAGGCCATTCCAGCAGCTGCAAGTGGAGGAGTGGGGAATCCAACCCGGTTCTCCCAGATAAGAGAGATATACAAGAACTCATGGGCATTCAATGAAATTGCTGAGCAGTCAGGTTAAAACGGATAAAAGGAAGTACTTCTTCACCCAAAGGGTGATTAACATGTGGAATTCACTGCCACTGGAGGTGGTGGTGGCTGCAAGCATAGCCAGCTTCAAGATGGGATTGGATAAAAATATGGAGCAGAGGTCCATCAGTGGCTATTAGCCACTGTGTGTGTGTGTTGTGTTTTGGCCACTGTGTGATACAGTGTTGGACTGGATGGGCCCTTGGCCTGATCCAGCATGGCTTCTCTTATGTTCTTATGAAGGCTTTTATGATCAAATATACTTCTTGGAATATTTTTTGGTGGTTCTAATAAGGATGTATTATGGTTAATGATCTGTAGTCTGTGAATAACGGTCTCTGTAAATAAATTCATTCATTCACTCTAAATGAACCTCTTCTGTTCTCTCTCTCTCCCCCCCCCCCCCCTCAGTATTTCAGCCCCCAGAAGGAAAACATGAGCCCCGGATCCGAAAGTCCCGTCTGCCTGCGCCGTTCCTCCTTGACCTCTTTCATGACCGATGAAGAAGACGATGGGTTTATGGAAATCATGGACGAAGACGAGGCGAAGGTAAGCGGCGCCTTGATATCTGGGATTCCGCTTTGCGGCCGACTGTACTCTGCGTTTTTACTCTTTGATATTCTCTGTTGCCCACTGAGGGAAGCCATTTTCTGCCATTCTCTGGGTGCCGTCTGTTTGGGAACAGGCCTCCGTGCGCTTGTAGCCTCCTGGGAGTGTGACTAATATCGGACATTTGCCTGATGAATTCGGCAGACTTCCTAGTTCGGCCTGTCTGGATTCTGGAGCTCTCAGTGGGGGCGGTGTTTCCTTTCAATTCTCTCATGGTCTTGGAAGCGCAGTGAGAGTTTCCTGCTTCTAGAGAAAATTGTGGTGACCCTATAGAACCATAGAGTTGGAAGGGACC
Organism: Heteronotia binoei; assembly: GCF_032191835.1. Classification (NCBI taxonomy): domain Eukaryota; kingdom Metazoa; phylum Chordata; class Lepidosauria; order Squamata; family Gekkonidae; genus Heteronotia; species Heteronotia binoei. The sequence goes on along the minus strand of NC_083231.1, from coordinate 122,958,952 downwards.
ATACAGGCCATCTAGTCCAACCCCCTGCACAATGCAGGATTGGCCTAGAGCATCTTCAAGTACTTGGAAGGGCTGTCATCTAGAGCAGGGGTCCCCAACCCCTGGTCCATGGACCGGTACCGGTCTGTGGCCTGTTAGCAACCAGGCTGTGAGTTGTATAATTATTTCATTATATATTACAATGTAGTAGTAGTAATAATAAGGTGATATTGGATTTATATCCTGCCCTCCACTCCGAATCTTAGAGTGACTTATAATCTCCTTTATCTTCCTCCCCCACAACAGACACCCTGTGGGGTGGGTGGGGCTGAGAGGCCTCTCCCAGAAGCTGCCCTTTCAAGGACAACTCCTGAGAGAGCTATGGCTGACCCAAGGCCATTCCAGCAGCTGCAAGTGGAGGAGTGAGAAATCAAACCCAGTTCTCCCAGATAAGAGTCTGCACACTTAACCACTACACCAAAATAAAGTGCACAATTGTATCATCCCGAAACCATGCCCCCCCCACCTGTTCCGTAGAAAAAATGTCTTCTACAAAACCGGTCCCTGGTGCCAAAAAGGTTGGGGACTGCTGATCTAGAGGATGGGGTGGAATTGTTTTCTGTGGTCCCAAAAAGTAGAACCAGAACCAGTGGGTTGAAATTAAATCAGAAGAGTTTCCGGCTCAACATTAGGAAAAACTTCCTGTCCGTTAGAGCGGTTCCTCAGTGGAACAGGCTTCCTCCTTGGGAGGTGGTGGGCTCTCCTTCCTTGGAGGTTTTTAAGCAGAGGCTAGATGGCCCTCTGACAGCAATGAAGAGCCTGTGAATTTAGGGGGAGGGGTTTGTGGGTTTCCTGCATTGTGCAGAGGGTTGGACTAGATGACCCTGGAGATCCCTTCCAACTCTAGGATTCTATCTCTGACAAGTGTTTGTTCAGCAGCTTCTTCAAGACTGCTAGTGGGAGGCGACAGTTATTGCTAATTCATCATACTTGGGGGCCTTCAGGCACTGGATGAAGATTGAGCCTTTTCAGATAACTTCTGGGACAAAAAACCCCCCAAACAAAGCATTAAATTGTGGTGTTGGGTAGGCTTTTAAAAAGTCGTTTCATTTTATTTGCATATTTGAAACGAATCCAGTTGGTTTGGTTTTTGCTTTACTGCAACTTCAGTTTGGTGTAGTGGTTAGGTTAAGTGTGCGGACTCTTACCTGGGAGAACCGGATTTGATTCCCCACTCCTCCACTTGCAGCTGCTGGAATGGCCTTGGGTCAGCCGTACATCTTGCAGGAGTTGTCCTGGAAAGGGCATCTGCTGTAAGAGCTCTTTCGGCCCCACCTACCTCACAGGGTGTCTGTTGTTGGGTGTGGGGTGGGGGAGGTAAAAGGAGATGGTGGCTGCTCTGAGATTCAGAGTATGGGGCGGGATATAAATCCAGTATCTTCTTCATCTTCTTGTAGGACAGAAAAGCAGGTAAGTTTATTTTGTTAATCTTCAGAATGCACATGGTCTTTTAGACTTTCCGAGGGGTTTATCTTGGTCTCTGCCCTCTCCTGTGTTTACTGCTAGCAAAATCTGAGGCGTAGGGTCCTAGGCTGATCTCGTCCTCTTTGGAGTCTTGATCTGGTATTGCTCCTCATACTACTTCAGCCCATATGGCTGTAGATGCCGGAAAGCTCAAGTCTCCAAATCCTCCATGTTTCATGGGGTCATGAGTTCTACGGGAGGAATTCCCTTTCCAACATACTGGCCAGCCAGTTCCTCTGTCCATTTCCAGCATACTGCTCCTTCACACCAGCCCTCCTGGTACCATGGAATTGTCAATGGATTTTGCTTAAAATCCTGGCCTGGTTGTTAGTTAGCTACTAACAAGTCCAGAGAAGGTCATGGATTCTTCAGAGCTGCTGACGTGTTTGATGTCTCACGGTCACCAGTGGGATTGTTTTGGGTGGTCTTTCTTTGGCAGAACTTGTTGTTCGTTGTGAGAACTGTTGGCCAGCCCTGCTGTGAACACCAGCTAAATTTCCTGGTGCATCACAGCCAAGTTAAGAACAACAGAAGAGCCCTGCTGGGTCAGACCAGGGAGGGTCCAACTAGTCCAGCCTCCTGTCTCACTCAGTGGCCAGCCAGTTCCTCTGAAGGGCCAACAACAGGGCAGAGAGGCCGAGGCCTTCATAAGAACATCAGAAGAGCCCTGCTGGATCAGACCAGTGAGGGTCCATCTAGTCCAGCTTCCTGTCTCACACAGGGGCCAACTAGTTCCTCTGGAGGCCAATAACAGGGCAAAGAGGGTGAGGCCTTTCCCTGAGAAGAACATCAGAAGAGCCCTGCTGGATCGGACCAGTGAGGGTCCATCTAGTCCAGCCTCCTGGCTCACACAGAGGCCTACCACTTCCTCTGGAGGGCCAACAACAGGGCAGTGAGGCCAAGGCCTTCATAAGAACATCAGAGGATCCCTGCTGGATCAGACCAGTGAGAGTCCATCTAGTCCAGCATCCCATCTCACACAGAGGCCAACCAGTTCCTCTGAAGGGCCAACAACAGGGCAGAGAGGCTGAGGCCTTCCCCTGAGAAGAACCTCAGAAGAGCCCTGCTGGATCAGACCAGAGGCAATTGTCTCTTTAAATCTATTCTCCGAGCCAAGCCAGCCAGCGACTTGGAGAAGGTATTTAAAGTTAAGTTGCTTTCTTTCCCTCCCCTCAAACATCTGACATTTATTCTTAAAGTTAACAGATAAGACAGGCTGTTACAAAGCTTTTTTAATACATGCATGTTCTCTCTTTTTTGTGTGAAATGAGACTCAGGTGGGGATTCCATTGTGCCATGGAAGTCTGCGCAGAGACCTTGCACTAATTACATCTTCCTCCATCTCTAAGCTACCACACAGGGGTGTTGTGAGGAGAAAATGGGGAGAGAAGGATGATATAAATAGCTTTGTGTCCCCTTTGGGGAGAAAAAGAGTGTGTTTGTGTGTATATACGTATGAATGAAGTAGATAACACATATAAATGAGGTAAATAATAATGGAGATGTATAAATGAAGTAAATAATAAAAAAAGGGGTAAAGGCAGTCCCCTGCGCAAGCACCAGTCGTTTCCGACTCTGGGGTGACGCTGCTTTCACAACGTTTTCACAGCAGACTTTTGACGGGGTGGTTTGCCATTGCCTTCCCCAGGCCTCTACACCAGGGGTGGCCAATGGTAACTCTCCAGATGTTTTTTTGCCTACAACTCTCATCAGCCCCAGCTAGCATGGCTAATGGCTGGGGCGAGTTGTAGGCAAAAAACATCTGGAGAGCTACAGTTGGCCACCTGTGCTCTGTACTCCCCCCCCCCCCCCCCCAGCAAGCTGGGGACTCATTTTGCCGACCTCGGAAGGATGGAAGGCTGACTCAACCTGGAGTTGGCTACCTGAACCCAGCTTCCGCCGGGATCGAACTCAGGTCGTGAGCAGAGAGCTCTGACTGCAGTACTGCAGCTTTAACACTCTGCGCCACGGGGCTCTTACAATAATAAAGGAGATGTATAAATGAAGTAAATAATTGAAGTAAACAATAAAGGATGTGAAATGTGTATTGCAGACCCCAACATTTTGAATGTGGAACCTCTGAATCCCAGAGCCAGGCGGTAACATCAGGGGAAGGCCTCGATGCCGTGTTTTTGGCCCTGCAAAGGGACTGGTCGCCCGCTGTATGAGACAGGAGGCTGGACTAGGTGGACCCTCACTGGTCTGACCCAGCAGGGCTCTTCTGAGGTTCTTCTCAGAGGAAGGTCTCAGCCTATCTGCTCTCTTGTTGGCCCTCCAGAGGAACTGGTTGACTAATGTGGGAGACGGGAGGCTGGACTAGATGGACCCTCACTGGTCTGACCCAGCAGGGCTCTCCTGATGCTCTTAAGCACTCATTGAACAGCTGTCCTTACTGCTGAAACCTCTGTAGACAGTAGCCAAGGACATGAGCTCTGCTGGATCAGAATAGTAGTCCCAGCTAATCCAGCATCCCTTCTTGTACAGCAGTCGGCCAATTGCCCTGAAGAGCATAGAGGCGAGACCTTCCCTCGATGTTGCTTCTTGGCACTGGGATTCAGAGGCTAGTGGCCTCTGAGGAAGAGGAAGATCTTTTAGATTCCTGCCTCCCTGATTGGATGGTGGGAAACACCCAAGATGTCCTCCGCCTCTTAGGGAGAAGTGGAGGTTCCCTTTAGTCGCCACGGCTAGTAGCCGCTAATAGATTCATTCTCCATGCATTTCTCCAATCCCCTTTTAAAGCTGTTTAGTCTTGTGGCCATCACTGCATCGTCTGGCAGCAGTTTCCACATCTGGATCGCGCTCTGCGTAAAGCAGCATTTCCTTTTTGTCTGTGCTGAACCCACTGCCCATGGGCTTCATGGGAGATACCCTCAATTCCTAGAATTTTGAGAGCCTTTGTCAACTCTCTCCATCCCGTGAATAATTTTATGAACTACTTTTATGTCCTCTCCTTAGTTGTCTTTTTTCTAAACTGAGAAGTCCCAGACTCTTCAGCCTTTGCTGATAGAGTTGGTGTCCCAGCTCCTGAATCATTTGGGTTGCCTTCCTCTGCAGTGTCCTTTTGCAGATTCAGGGACCAGAACTCTGAATTTGCAGGATTCCAAATGAGGCCACACCATAGATCTCGACAGGGGCATGACAATATCAGCCGTTTCATTCTCAGTCCCTAACGCAGAGTTGCCTTTTTTCTTGCCACAAGGACAACTTGCAAATATAGCTCAGTTCTTCTGTGAGCCCCCTCCAAATGAACCTTCCCCAGCCAACCTTGATCAACCCAATAACCGACACAGTAGGGCTGAAAGATGACATCACGGCATCTCAGCTGGGAGGTGGGAGAGATCTCGGGTTTTTGAGATTGGGGAGACCCAAGTTTTCGAATCCCCACTCTGCCACAAAAGCCGCTTGGGTGACCTTGGGCCGGTTGTATACTCTCAGCCAAACCTACCTAGCAAGGTTGTTGTGAGGATAAAATGGAGGAGAAGAGCATTATATAAATTGCTTTCAGCCCCCACTTGGGGAGAAAGGCAGCGTATATATGAAAAAATTTTGAAACCTTTTGTTTAAAAAATCGATCCCTTTCCTAATTCTCCTGAGCGTGGAGTTTGACTCTTCCACTACTGCGGCAGATTTGGTTTCACATCTATTTGGTGGTCTTGTGATCTGTGTCTCGGAATGGTGAGCTCTGTGTGACTCTGGGACATAGAGGGGAGGGCGCCCTCCCAGTGGGTCTAAAACTTCATGGGCAACCATCTCCCCCCAAAATAGGTGACCACCTCCTACTTATGCCTTCTTTAGAATGGTGCAGCTGTTCCATTGGGCATGGAGAACCTCCTGAAAGGCCCGCTGGTGAGAGAGAAAGATGAATCTGCCCTGGTATGTGAGACACCCCCCTTCAAAATTCTCTCTTCCCCTGGCCTCAGTGCATGTAGCATAGACAGAATTTCTAGCTGTACGGATCACAGATTCTTTTCCTACCGTATGTAGTTGCAGTAGCCAGTAGAGTTGTAAGAATTCCAGAAATGTTTGAAAGGAGGAAAGTTGGAAAACAGGCAATAAACCTTGCTGTCAGACATTAAGCTTTTAATTTTATTATTTTAACAACATAGTTTAGGATAGGACTGTATTAGTTGGCATATTTCTGGAACTTAAAAGACAGTGTCTTATGCCGCTACTTTAGCATGTGTCTTAGTTTTTGCTAGCTGAGATGCAAGGGGACAAACAGCGATTGAAAGTAGAAAATTATGTAGTTTACAATAAAATGTAAAATTTGAGCTGAAACAGAGCAGTCACAGTATATAGGGGTTTGCAAGCAAGTTAAGCTTCAAAGCACTGGGAAAAAACCTAACTTATTTAATGTATTTTCATTGTTGTTGTTAAATGTCATTAATTAAATGAAAGTAATACCATTGTCAAAACGATTCGGAATTGAACGTCTCCTTTGAAGTACGTTTTGTCTGTGGCAGGCACAGGAATTAACATTGACGTTGTAGATTGTCTTAAGTTAAAAAAAAAATTGTACAAAAATTGTTCATGCTAGATGAGATGTTTAGGATGAAACTTTGTCCTGAAACTAGCTTGTTCCAAAAAAGGGACGAGGGGTACAGGACACCACAAAAAATAGGTTCTCCCCCCACCCCCACCCCTAGTATGTTTCCAAATTTCCCAATTTTAACTTTAGAAAAATGGAAAACAAAGTGGGGGAATTGTGTATTTCTGGCATGGCAGGATGCCCAGCTGGTTCCCTTCTGCCTCCTTTGCGTATTAGCCCACACACCCCTGATGTAGCCAATCTCCTGGAGCTTAGAGTAGACCCTGTACGAAGAGCCCTGTAAGCTCTTGGTGGATTGGCTACATCGGGGGTGGGTGTGTGTGTGGCCTAATATGCAAAGGAGTTCCTGCTACAAAAATAGCCCTGGTCGTTGTAACCCAGGTTGCCAGAAAGTAGGGGAAAGGGGGGTCCTTTGGGAATGGGTAGGGTACAGTGAGGAGTAAGTAGGAGGGAAAGACTGATGCAGGTGGGAGGGGGGGTTTTGTTGTAGAGCAAGAAGAGGGGAAGCGGAGTGGGGGGGGTGCCAAAGACCGAGGTGCATACTCAGTTCTTTCTTACTGAAGGGGCTGTACTGTTGCAGATGACCTTCAGGGCTTCCTCGATAGGGCTTCCTTGTCAAACTTTCTGCATCTAGAAAACTAGCATGCCAAGGGGAATTCACCCTGACAGGCTAGCTTTCTGCACATAAGGGGTTGTCGGAATAAAACAAAATAGGAGTCAAGTTGCGCCTTTAAGACCAACTTGATTTTATTCAGCACGTCAAGCTTTCGTGCGCTCTCTAAGCACGATTCATCAGACGAGGAATCCGGTACAGTGAGCAAAGCCACGCGGAGCTGGTAGTCAGTGGCTCGCAATGCAAAATGGTACAAATTTAAGATCCAATCGCAGTACAGTAAAATTACCTGGTTGGGAGTGGTTTAGAATGCAAATGTAAGATTCAGTGACAGAATAGTAAAGTTAACAAATTGAGCAAACCTTTGATCTGAGTAGCATGAGCATGCAAAAGCAATGAAAAAGTAAGTTTGAGTTTATTTCAGTTTATATCCCACCCTTCCCACCGAAGCGGCTCAGGGCGGCTCACAACATAAGATCTAACATTTTGGTTTTAAAAATACGTCGATTTACAACTAAAACAGTAAAATAATAAAACAAATAAAACAGCGATCTGTCAGAATACTACACTGCAACCTTCTATAATATGTCAAATTGTGGGAATGTCTGTTAATGACTATATTATATATTGTATACTATAGTGTATTAATATATATTAATAATATATATATATATATTCTGAGATATAAATACCTTCCTTTTGACCTAGGCTTAATACAATAATTAATTAACAGACATTCTCACATTTTGACATATTACTGTTTTCTTGCTTAAATCTTAAATTTGCATTCTACACCACTCCCTACCAGGTAATTTTACTATACTGTCATTGGATCTTAAATTTGTACCAGTTTGCATTCTGAGCCACTGCCTACCAGCTATGTGTGGCTTTGCTCACTGTACCGGATTCCCCGTCTGATGAAGTGTGCTTAGAGAGCACACGAAAGCTGATGTGCTGAATAAAACCAAGTTGGTCTTAAAGGTCCAAATCGACTTCTGTTTTGTCCTACTACTTCAGCCCAACACGGCTGACTTTATTCTGTCTGAATAAAGGAGCACTTGGTCACGTGAGCACTTGAGTGCAGTTTTATTGGCCATACTGGGCTCATCAGGTTCTAGTTTGGCCTCTAACCCACGGAACTGGCCTTTACGAATGCCAGCTCTGGCCTTGGGCACAGGATTCAAATCTCACGTTAATAATTCTGCAAGCAGGGCGGGGGGGGGGCGACTTTACTGAGCGCCAGGTTGCTCCTCCTTCAGTCTGATGCTGCTGGTATTCCCAGAAGGTGCGAGCCAGTGTCCTGATCAGGGTTCCCTCTAAGCTGAGTTGGCGTGAGCCGGCTCCCAGATTTTGAGCCTCCAGCTTGCACATTTCGTCTTAGCTCAGGAAGGATGAGCCCAGAGCGCGCTAATAGATGCAGTCGCTCGCGACTTGAACGCCAGGAGCTCCCGAAGTAGAATTTTTGTTCACGAGACTCCGCAGCGTGGAGGGAGCGTTGGTCTTGATGTGTCGCCCCGCCTCCCCCGCAGGCCCTGACGGGCACCAGCAAATGCCGCCGTCTCTTCCGCTCCCCGTCCATGCCCAGTAGCGTCATCCGGCCCATCCTGAAGCGCTTGGACCGACCTCAGGACCGAGAGACGCCGGTGAAAACGAAGAGGCGGAAGAGCATTGCCAGCAGCACCATTCCGGAGCAGGCAGAAGAGCCGGTAGGGACAGAGGAGGTGTGTGCGTGTGACAGTGCTTGGACTGCAGCTTTTGCTTCATGGCATTCTTGTTTGAGTGCGCCCATCTTCCGCTGGGCCTTCCTCTATTCCTGCTGTTGCCGTGGCAACTTTTCCGAACGTTATTGTCTCTTCTTCCAGTGACTCTTGTCTTCTCATAACGTGGCCAAAGTGCAATAGTAATCCGTTCAGTTGTTTTAACTTCTAGGTGGAGTTCAGGCTTAGTTTGATCTAAAGGTAAAAGTCGTCCCCTGTGCGAACGCCAGTCGTTTCCGACTCTGGGGTGATGTCGCATCGCCCACGTTTTCACGGCAGACTTTTGACGGGGTGGTTTGTCCCTGCCTTCCCCAGTCATCTCCACTTCACCCCCGAGCAAGCTGGGGACTCCTTTGACCGATCCTCGCAAGGATGGAAGGCTGAGTCAACCTTGAACCAGCTACCTGAACCCAGCTTCCGCCGGGATCGAACTCAGGTCGTGAGCAGAGAGCTCTGACTGCAGTACTGCAGCTGACCACTCTGCGCCACGGGGCTCTATTTGGGTTGACCTACAGCCCATTTATTTCTCTTTTGGAGGTCCACGGTACCCATAAGACTCTTAACGCAAAATTTAAAGGAATCAACTTTCTTCCTTCTCGCCCGTAATGATAAACTACCTCATAAGAACATAAGAAGAAGCCATGATGGATCAGGCCAATGGTCCATCCAGTCCAACACTCTGTGTCGCACAGTGGCCAAAAAAACCAGGTGCCGTCAGGAGGTCCATCAGCAGAGCCAGGACACTAGAAGTCCTCCCACTGGTGCTTCCCCAGCATCACTGCCCCAGACATAAGAACAAGAGAAGTCCTGTTGGATCAGGCCAATGGCCCATCCAGTCCAACACTCTGTGTCACATAAGAACATAAGAGAAGCCCTGTTGGATCAGGCCAATGGCCCATCCAGTCCAACACTCTATGTCACATAAGAACATAAGAGAAGCCCTGTTGGATCAGGCCAGTGGCCCATCCAGTCCAACACTCTGTGTCACATAAGAACATAAGAGAAGCCCTGTTGGATCAGGCCAGTGGCCCATCCAGTCCAACACTCTGTGTCACATAAGAACATAAGAGAAGCCCTGTTGGATCAGGCCAGTGGCCCATCCAGTCCAACTCTGTGTCACATAAGAACATAAGAGAAGCCCTGTTGGATCAGGCCAGTGGCCCATCCAGTCCAACACTCTGTGTCACATAAGAACATAAGAGAAGCCCTGTTGGATCAGGCCAGTGGCCCATCCAGTCCAACACTGTGTCACATAAGAGAAGCCCTGTTGGGTCAGGCCAATGGCCCATCCAGTCCATCACTCTGTGTCACATAGTGGCCAAGAAAGCCAAGTGCCATCAGGAGGTCCATCAGTGGGGCCAGGACACTAGAAGCCCTCCCACTGTTGCCCCTCCCCCCAAGCACCAAGAATCATTTGGCTCTATCACTAGCCACTGATGGAGTTCTGCTCCATATTGAGCATCATTTGCCCCAGACAGAGTTCCATCAATACGCTGTGGCTAATAGCTACTGATGGACCTCTGCTCCATATGTCTGTCCCGTCCTGTCTTGAAGCTGGCTATGCTTGTAGCCGCCGCTATCTCCTGTAAGCCAAACCGAGATGCCAACTTTACTGTCACGTAGATCCTACCAGCAACATCCGCCATCTCAGGTGCAGACTCCTGCTCATCCTCCATGTGATTTTTTTTTTTGCCATCACATGTCAGCGGTGCCCCTTCCGCATTGGACACACAGGCCAGTCCCTTCGACAAAGAATTAATGTAAGTCTGACATTAGAAACCACAGCAGTCGAGTTGCTGAGAGCAGCAGGGCAGCTGCAAAGGAATTTCAAAGGGGAACTCGAAAGAGAGATTGCTCAGTGGCAACTGATAAGGAAGCACAAGACGATGCAGCCTCCTGGACTGAATCGAAACTTAGGTTTCCTGTCTCATTGCCAGTGCTGATTGATCCAGATCCGCCGCCCCTCTGTGTATCGCACCTAATCCAATCACACGTGTTGTCATGCAAATTAGAAACAACCCACAGGGTTATAGTGACCGCAATTACTAATATTTCCTGCACTTTACTTCCAAGTTTATAGGTAAAATACAACACACACATACATTAGATTATGGAACACTCTCAAAAAATGTCTCGGTGCACTAAAAGTTCACAATAAAAAGTAGAGTCCCATTGTCACAGGGGGTTGACTTCATACCCTGCTTCGAAGTTCCTTCCAGCAAGGTACACTCCACAGTCCTTTTTCCAAGGAACTGTAAGGTAAGTAAGTGTCCAAACAATGAGATTTACAATCACAAGATGATACAATTGAGATTTACATTAATACAAAATTGTCATACATTTATATTTACTTACACTACTCCAGTAATTTAAAGCACAATGGAGAGCCAATTTGGTGTAGTGGTTACGTGTGCGGACTCTTATCTGGGAGAACCGGTTTGATTCCCCACTCCTCCACTTGGCACCTGCTGGAATGGCCTTGGGTCAGGCAGAGCTCTCTTATCTGGAGGAACCGGGTTGGATTCCCCACCCCTCCACTTGCACCTGCTGGAATGGCCTCGGGTCAGCCATAGCTCTGGCAGAGGTTGTCCTTATAGGGCAGCTGCTGTGAGAGCCCTCTCCAGCCCCACCCACCTCACAGGGTGTCTGTTGTGGGGGAGGAAGGGAAAGGAGATTGTGAGCCGCTCTGAGTCACTGATTCAGAGAGAAGGGCGGGATATAAATCTGCAGTCTTCTCCTCCTCCTCTAGTTTGGTGTAGTGGTTAAGTGCGTGGAGTCTTAGCTGGGAGAACCGGGTTGGATTCCCCACTCCTCCACTTGCTGCTGCTACCATGGCCTTGGATCAGCCATAGCTCTGGCAGAGGTTGTCCTTGAAAGGGCAGCTACTGTGAGAGCCTCTCCAGCCCCACTCACCTCACAGGGTGTCTGTTGGGGGGGGGGGAGATAAAGGAGATTGTGAGCTGCTCTGAAACTCTTCAGAGTGGAGGGAGGGATATAAATCCAATATCGTCATCATCTTCACAATCCAAATGAAAGGCAACTTCAAATCCTTCCTCCAGTTTTTCTACTGAAGCATAATATAAACCATTACTATACATCTACTCACCCTACACCCCTTAACCATAACCACCACCTAACATACGTAAATCCTTCATGTGATACACTTGCAGCTGACATCAAAGTCTTATCTTTTTCCCAAATAGGCAACTGTTCAGAAACGGCTCAAGGCACTGCCACTCTCTTGGTGTTCTAACTTAAAAGCCTAATTGGTCTCACCTGTCCTAAAGCTTGTAGATAATATAATGTAGATAAGCAGCTGGTGGTGAAAAGTGCCATCAAGTCGCAGTGTAAGGCTGCCTTGTACGATACGGAGATATTAGGCCGTTTCCACGAGTTTATCTTCTCTGGGTTCCGTGTCGCTCAGCGTAGGGCCTCTGCTTGGCATGCAGAAGGTCCCAGGTTCAGTCCCCAGCATCTCCACTTAAAAGGACCAGGGAGTACAGGACCTCTTCCCGAGACCCTGGAGAGAGCTGCTACTAGGCCTGACCCATATGGGCGGAGAGTCTGATTCAGTAGAGCCAGTTTGGTGTGGTGGTTAAGTATGCAGACTCTTATCTGGGAGAACCAGGTTTGATTCCCTGAGCCTGCTTCGGTGGGGAGGGCGGGATATAAATTAAAAATTATTATTATTATTCCCCACTCCTCCACTGTTGGAATGGCCTTGGGTCAGCCATAGCTCTTGTAGGAGTTGTCCTTGAAAGGGCACCTTCTGGGAGTGCTCTCTCAGCCCCACCTCCCTCATAGGTTTATTGTGGGGGAGGAAGGAAAAGGAGATTGGGAGCCAGCCACTCTGAGATTCAAAATAAAGGGGAGGATACAAATCCAATGTCGTCGTCATCTTCTTTCCAGCTCTCGAGCATCTGATGTTCTTGTCTTGCAGCTCTCAAACATCTGACATTCGTTCTATTAACATTAAGGACGTTTGGTCCTCCCGGTCCAGTGATATGTAGTTCTGCCTCCAACAGCAGCCACTTAGATCCCACCAGGATGTCCGGGAACAGAGAACAATGGCCTTCCTCTAGAAATGGGCGTTCGGAGATGTTCAGTCCACCCACCGGCGCGTTGCCCGGATTCAGGGTTCTCAGTCGTCTTCCTTTGTGTCCCTCCTAGAAGCCGCGACTGGTGCGCTCCAAGTCTTGCTGCCCCAGCGAGATCGAGAACATCCTTGACAGCGATCACCGGGAACTGATCGGTGACTTCTCAAAGGTACAGGGCAGGCAGAGGGGAAAGTCTGGGAGCCGCATGACTGTTTAAGACACTTGCGACCTGGCTGCCTTCCTTATGGGGCTGTAGGGCGGGAGTGTCGAATTCATTTGTTAGGGGGGCCAGATCTGACATAAACGAGGCCTTGTCAGGCTGTGCCGTGTGCGTACCTCTTTAAGATCAGGTAGCAGAGATATAAAGTCCAGGGTATGTAAACTTTACAAAGTCCAGGATATAAACGTTATAAAGGACAGACAAACACAAAGTTGTTTTGTTTTTTTTAAACTTAAAACATGCTTAAAACATCAGCACTCATTGCTTTCTTTAAAAAGCTTTCTTTGTTTAAAAAAACAACAACCTTAAACCATGCTTAAAACATTAGCACTCTTAAAGGGGCTTTCTTTGTATCTCTCCCATGGGATCCAGGGAACTGGGCAAAGGAAGAGTCAGTCTGGTGTAGTGGTGAAGTGTGCGGATTCTTATCTGGGAGAACCGGGTTGGATTCCCCATTCCTCCACTTGCACCTGCTGGAATGGCCTTGCATCAGCCGTAGCTATTGTAGGAGTTGTCCTTGAAAGGGCAGCTGCTGTGAGAGCCCTCTCAGCCCCACCCACCTCACAGGGTGTCTGTTGTGGGAGAAGATATAGGAGATTGCGAGCCACTCTGATTTAGAAAGAAGTGCGGGGTATCAAGCTGTGATGCAGAAGGAAGCAAGAGAGGGAGAAGGAAGCAGATGACAGCTAGTTGCTTGAGGGGCTGATTGCAGCCCTCCAGGGGCGTGATTCGGCCCCCGGGCTGCATGTTTGACATCCCTGATCCTTGGGTGCTTTACAAATAGATAAAAAACAGAATGAAATATGCTAAAGGTGAAGGGGGCCCGGTGCACTTCCTTGGGGAGATCGTTTCAGAGTCATGGGGCCGCCACCAAAAAGGCCCTTTCTGCTTCTGACGACCTCCCAGAAGACTAGCTGGAGAGTCCCGCAGGAGCGGAAACCAAAGTCTCAGCTCTGCCTCGATCACTTGGAATGGGTCACTTTCCAGCAGCCAGTCTGCATTTCTGCCCCCTCCTGTCCCCAAATCCAGGCTTATCTCCTGCAGACGGTGGAAGGGAAGCATCAGGATCTCAAGTACATCTCTCCTGAAATGGTAAGGAGGATAGGGGTGGTAGCTCAGTGATAGAGCATCTGCTTGGTAAGCAGAAAGTCCCAGGTTCAATCCCCAGCATCTCCATCTAAAAAGGGTCCAGGCAAGTAGGCCTGAAAAACCTCAGCTGGAGACCCTGGAGAGCCGCTGCCAGTTTGAGTAGACAATACTGACTTTGATGGACCCGGGGGGGGGTCTGATTTAGTAGAAGGTAGCTTCATATGTACATATGAACAATGGATCTCCCAAAACCTTTAGGAGAGGGACGGTGACTCAGTGGTAGAGCATCTGTTTGGGAAGCAGAAGGTCCCAGCAATCCCCAGCATCTCCAACTAAAAAGGGTCCCGGCAAGTAGATGTGAAAAACCTCAGCTGGAGACCCTGGAGAGCCACTGCCAGTCTGAGTAGACAATACTGCCTTTGCTGGACCGAGGGGGGTCTGATTCAGTAGAAGGCAGCTTCAGATGTTCATAGGAAGTGCCACGTGCTCCCCCCGTGCCCCGTCCATCGCCCTTGGCAAAGAGGTGAGGAGAAGGAATCCTCACATTTGCCCGCTGTTAGCTCTGTGAAGGTGGACCAGTGGCTCTAAATTCCAGAGAAGCTTTCGCCTGCTCTGACGAGCGGCCCGGCTCTGTTCACACGCTCAGCGACGGGTCTCTGGAGCTCTCCGCTCAAACGCAAGAGAAGGGCTCCAGTCTGGAACTGTTTTGCCTCAGGCTTTCTCTGCCGCCTCCACAGATGGTGGCCGTGCTGAACGGGCAATTTAGCAACCTCATCGAGAGCTGCATGATCGTGGACTGCAGGTACCCCTACGAATACGAAGGCGGCCACATCAAGGTAAGGCTTCTGCCCGGTTTCGTGCCAAGACTGGTGTCTTCGGTGGCTTGAACCAAAACTCCACCTTTTCCTGTGATGTCACTTCCAGGGCACTGCCTCTTCTTCTGAAGTAACTTTGTTTTCAGAAAAAATCTCTCTGAAACTCATGCTGAGCCAAAATGGGGATGGAAAGTTGGTAGTCCTCTCTTTCCACTCCCACACCTGCATGCACCTATCTCTTTGAACGTTCTTCTCCAGCTTGCAAGCACTCCTAATGCGCGTGTTCAATTGCCTGCACCACCTGCACACCCCTTCCAAAACAGCACTGGCCAGTGTATGCAGTTGGGAGTGCTGTTGCCATTGCCGTCAGGAATGCCAGCACTGTGTACCACCCACACTGGGCCCTGGTAGCTGCTCTACTTCAAAATATGCTGACACATTTAGTAGGCCCTTCCTTCAGCTGCTACTACTGGAACCCTGACTCAAGCTATAACCAAGCTTGCTTGGTTTCAAGAAAATCTTAGCTATTTTTCATACTTTTCTTTGGCTGAAACACTGGGAAATTGCTGTGAAAGATAGGAAAGAATTGTACTGCAATTAATGAATTAATTTCCAGTTATATGAAGTTCATACAAGCTTTTCGGTAGTTATCCCAAAAAGGATATTTATGATTTGGTGGCTTGTGTGCCAAAATCCCCTATCTCCAGTCTTTATAGGAACGGGAAGGCACTATCCTATTGACCAGGGGTGGCCAAAGTTGCTTAATGTAAGAGTCATGTAGAATAAATGTCAGATGTTGGAGAGCCGCAAGACAAGAACATCAGATGTTTTGAGAACCAAAGGGAGGAAGGAAGGGAAGTAGATGGGAGGAGGGAGGGAGAAGCGGAAAGAAAGAAACTTTTAATGCATCCCCCAAGCCACCAGCTGGCTTAGTGAAGTAATTTAAAGAGAGCATTGCCTTTTCCAAGCTGGCTGACGGGGCAGTTGAGGCTTCAAGAGCCACACTATATGTGTGGAAGAGCCTTGTGTGGCTCCCAAGCCACAGTTTGCCCCCTCCCCTCTTCCCACACTATTGACTGAGCTGTTTGTGGGTAGAGAGGGCGTTCAAGGAATACGTCACTTGCCAAAAGCCATTGCTCTTTCATGCTCATAAGCAGTGTTCCCTCTAAGCTGAGTCTGTGAGCCGGCTCAGAGTTTTTTAGCCTCCTGCTCGTTTTTGTCTTCACTCAGGAGCAATGCCCCCAAAGCAAACTGATTTATGCAGAAGCTCACAACTGTAATGCCAGTAGCTTGGCGGGTGCCAGGGGCGTTGTTGGCAGGTGCTGTGGATCCCAGTGACACCACTACTTTGGGGATCCCTGGTTGGGTGCGGTGGTGAAATGTGCGGACTCTTATCCGGGAGAACCAGGTTGGATTCCCCACTCCTCCACTTGCACCTGCTGGAATGGCCTTGGATCAGCCCTAGCTCTCTTATCTGGGAGAACCGGGTTGGATTCCCCACTCCTCCACTTGCAGCTGCTGGAATGGCCTCGGGTCAACCAGAGCTTTCTTATCTGGGAGAACTGGGTTGGATTCTCCACTCCTCCACTTGCACCTGCTGGAATGGCCTTGGGTCAGCCAGAGCTCTCTTATCTGGGAGAACCGGGTTTGATTCCCCACTCCTCCACTTGCAGCTGCTGGAATGGCCTTGGGTCAGCCAGAGCTCTCTTATCTGGGAGAACCGGGTTTGATTCCCCACTCCTCCACTTGCACCTGCTGCAATGGCCTTGGGTCAGCCATAGCTCTCCAGGGGTTGTCCTTGAAAGGACAGCTGCTGTGAGCCCTCTCAGCCCCACCCACCTCACAGGGTGTCTGTTGGGGGGGGAGGAAGATAAAGGAGATTGTAACTTTGAGATTCAGAGTATAAGGCAGGGAATAAATCCAGTATCTTCTTCGGTGCTATTCCTGTCCTTACTGGTTCTGGGGCTTGTGTGTTTGGTTGGGGGGGCGGAGAAAGAGTGTTTTTGTACAGCTGACGCAGGTGGTCTTCTCTCACATTGCCTCTTCTCCCTCTCCAGGGCGCTGTCAACCTCCCCCTAGAGAGAGACGCGGAGGAGTTCCTGCTCAAAAACCCCATCGTGCCTTTCGATGCCGCCAAGCGGGTGATCATCGTGTTCCACTGCGAGTTCTCCTCCGAGAGGGGCCCCAGGATGTGAGTTGCTCCTGGCCCGCGACGGCCGGAACGAGGAGAAATGCTGCATAGTTTTATTCGCGTGCGGCTCTCGTTTACCTGCGCTCTTCTCCTTTTGCCTTCCAAGGTGCCGTTTCGTCAGGGAGAAAGACCGCACCTGCAACGAATACCCTTCTCTGCACTACCCCGAAATGTACATCCTGAAAGGAGGCTATAAAGAATTCTTCCCTCAGTACCAAGTGAGTGGGGCCAGGAATCGCCCTCTCTCTGAGCCTGTTGTGACGGCCGCAGAAACAGATTGGCTTTCAAAGGGGATTAGAGAGATTCGTGGAAGATAAGTCTGTCAAGGGCTAATAGCTGTGATAACTGAGGGGAACCTCCACTTTCAGAGGCACTAGACCTCTGAATCCTAAAGCCAGGAGGCAACGTCGGGGGAAGGCCTCGGCCTCTCTGGCCAGCTGTTGGCCCTCCAGAGGAACTGGTTGGCCCTTGTGTGAGACAGGAGGCTGGACTAGATGGACCCTCATTGGTCTGATCCAGCAGGGCTCTTCTGAGGTTCTTCTCAGAAGAAGGCCTCGGCCTCTCTGCCCTGTTGTTGGCCCTCCAGAGGAACTGGCTGGCCACTGTGTGAGACAGGAGGCTGGACCAGTGGCCCATCTAGTCCAACACTCTGTGTCACATAAGAACATAAGAGAAGCCATGTTGGATCAGGCCAGTGGCCCATCCAGTCCAACACTCTGTGTCACATAAGAACATAAGAGAAGCCATGTTGGATCAGGCCAGTGGCCCATCCAGTCCAACACGCTGTGGCTGCCCACTGTGCGAGAGAGGAGGCTAGACTAGATGGACCCTCCCTGGTCTGATCCAGCAGGGCTCTTTTGATGCTCTTCTCAGGGGAAGGCCTCGGCCTCTCTGCCCTGTTGTTGGCCCTCCAGAGGAACTGGTTGGCCACTGTGTGAGACAGGAGGCTGGACCAATGGCCCATCCAGTCCAACACTCTGTCTCATAAGAACATAAGAGAAGCCATGTTGGATCAGGCCAGTGGTCCAACACTCTGTGTCACATAGTGGCCCAAATATATACACACACACACACACACTGGCTAATAGCCACTGATGGACCTCTGCTCCATATTTTTATCCAATCCCCTCTTGAAGCTGGCTATGCTTGTAGCCACCACCACCTCCTGTGGCAGTGAATTCCACATGTTAATGACCCTTTGGGTGAAGAAGTACTTCCTTTTATTCTAACCTGACTGCTCAGCAATTTCATTGAATGCCCACAAGTTCTTGTCTCGTGAGAAAGGAGAAAAGTGCTTCTTTCTCTACTTTCTCCATCCCATGCATTATCTTGTAAACCTCTATCATGTCACCCCGCAGTCGACATTTCTCCAAGCTAAAGAGCCCCAAGCATTTTAACCTTTCTTCACAGGGAAAGTGTTCCAACCCTTTAATCATTCTAGTTGCCCTTTTCTGCACTTTTTCCAATGCTATGATATCCTTTTTGAGGTGCGGTTACCAGAATTGCACACAGTACTCCAAATGAGGCTGCACCATCGATTTATACCGGGGCATTATGATACTAAAATAATAAAATAAAATAAACAATCAAGGTGTGGGCCACTCCGTTTACAGTACGGTGCTTTTCACTGCTGAGATCTTGGGAGACAAGTGTTGAGCACTGGTGTTTTGAATGTTGCTGTTCTCAAGGAAGTAATTGCTGCGCTACCCCCAGCGTAATTATTAATCTGTGGTATAGTTAAAAGTGCTCCGCTAGGATTTGGGGGACCCAGATTCAAAATCCCCACTCTGCTTGCTGGGCGACCTTGGGCCAGTCACAATTTCTCAGCCGCACCCACCTCACAGGGTGGTTGTTGCGAGGGATAAAACGGAGGAGAGGGGAACGATAAAAGCCACTCTGGGTCCCTGTTTGGGGAGCAAGGCAGTAACTGCTGCAAATGGAAGGGAATCCAGTCTCCCCCAGTTGGTAACCCATGTCCTCCCCTCCCCAGGCGCACTGCGACCCCCAGAACTACCGTCCGATGCACCACAAAGACTTTAAAGAGGACTTGCGGAAATTCCGCCTGAAGAGCCGCACGTGGGCGGGGGAGAAGAGCAAGCGGGAGCTCTACAGCCGCCTCAAGAACTGCTAGGAGGAGAAAGGGACTTGTTGGGGGGGGGGCATGGGGCACGACTCAGATGCATGTCGTACAGAACACTTCTGCCTGTTTTTTTTTTTTTAAGGGGGAGGGGGGTCCTTCTCCAACGCTGGTGTCTACAGTGCAGAAAATCAAAGAGTTCCTTTTCAGCCATTCCGGTTACTTCCGTGGAGGAGGCTCCACCAGTCTTCCCGCAATTGCTGCCGTTCTGTTCATCAAGATACCTCTGGTTCCAGCTGGCTGGGGCCCCCCCTCGTGACGCTGTGAATCTTCCTCCGGGGCTTGTGGCTATCGGTCCGACCGGGCCCCTTTATGGACTCCGGGCGGCCTCCGAGCATCATCCCCTTCTCTGCATTTGAAGCTCTCCCCTAGAACGCTGCTTCCCCACGCGTGCGGGAACCAAATTGGGCGTATCGTTTTCCCCTGACTCGGTGTTCTTGCGAGGACAGTTGTCGAAGAAGGCCCACTCGCAGCGCCAGAAGATTTGGGCGCGGGAGAGCCCTGCAGTCGCTGTTGTCGTGAGTTGGGCGCGGATTAGTCATCTCGCCTCCGATCTCTCTCAGCTAGACAAGATGCAACCGGACTAGAGTTTTCAGCCTGCTTTCAGCGCTGCGATCTTTTGGAGGTAGCCACCTTCAGTGGAGGAATCACCCCCCCCCCCTTAAAATTCAACCCAGCCAGGAGAGAGGCAGAGTGGAAGAAAAGGGACTTTTGTTTCTGAACTTGCATGCAGAAGACAAATACCTTGGAGGTTTAGGACAGGGTAACCATGGGGGGGTGGGGTCACAGAGAGAGTTTTTCTTTTAAAAGGGATGCTGGAACCAAGGCCGTTCTGCGCTTTTGGCTCAAATGCCCTTTGCATTGGGCAAGGATCCGAATCGAGGAGGAATTTCAGTAACCGAGTATGTGTTGTAGGGGTCCACACCCTTCTGGTAAAAGGCTTCCGAGCGGCTGGAGGGAGGGTGCCCATTAAATATATCAGGCTGTTCAGGTGGCATTTGGATCGAGCCAGTCTTCAGTCTTGAGTCCCACAGATGGCCATCTGGGTTGGTTTCTCTCTGGAAAACATTCAAAGATCAGACGAATTGTGTGAGAAGGGACTGTGCCAAACAGATACTCCCCTATATAGTCCTCCTTCCGTTTTTGGTTTTGGTGAGCAGGTTCAGGGTTCAGAAGGTGGAAGACTGAGGTGGCCTAGAGGTGGTCAGAGCTTCTGTACTTGAGAAAGGAGGGGCTCGTGGGTTGAAAGGCATCTTACCGGAGAAATGCTCCTTTCTTAATAGAAAGCCAGCTCAAGGGAAAGCCCTTTTGACTTTCTCTCTGCGGAGCTGCTTTGTATATCAGGGTGTTCCTTCATGGGAGGCGACTTCCTTCCTTCACCAACTGAAGCAAGAGATTTCAAGTGATGCAGGTTGATCTACTCAGTGAGAACCCGTTCTGTCATCTCACACTTTGGGCCAAAAAGCTGAATAAGGAGCAAGGGCCTGTCCCGCATTCTCATTTTCCTTGCTTATGTGTTTTGCTTCCTCTGGGAGTCAGTTCAGCTTTGTTATACCTGGCTTAAAAACTGCAGGGTTTTATGGCGGGCGTAAAGCAGCGTAATATGGAATCGGCCACTAGAGGAAGCAAAATGTATGGGACAGAATGCCTTTCTCCCCAATCGGTGGGAACACACAAAGCAAGACAAACAAGAATGTGAAAAAAGCCCCAATACTTCGGGGGGGGGGAGAGGGACAAAGCCAGGCGCTCCCCCCCACATGCTTCAGTTCTGTATTTTCTTGCACCTGCGCCCTTTCTCAACTTTTGTGGGGGGTGGGGAGAGGCTGTATCTAGAGTTGCAGCAGTGTCAATACGGGCCTTCCACTGCTAGTCTAGTGCAAATTGCACAAGAGGCAATCATGTACACAAGGAGGCGCTCCAGTTGGCTTGGGCCTCTGGCCACAATCCAACCCTCTTCCAGTTGTGCTGCCCAAACAAAGGGAAAGCGCTTACATTACCGATTTGCACAGAAAGGAACCGATTCCCACGTTGCATTTTGTGCAAGGGGGTGTGTATTTTGCAGCGTGCCTCCTCAAAGCACAGAAGACGACGGGGGTGGGGTGGAGGAGGGGGATTCAGATGGGGCCTGCTCTCCTTCCCAGATTACAGAGTTAGGGACCTACATATCAAGGTTATAAAAGCACAGAGAGGCTGCGAGAACGGCTTTGCAAGAAGCCGTAGAGGCGTTGCATTCATTCCTACAGCCGTAGCTTTTTGGTCAGAACTCTCTCTCCAACCGTTAGCGCCTCTTCTTTTTAAAAGGAAATCCACCAACCGCTCTTGTTTGTATTCGTTTGACTAGAAAGTAACCCACAAAGCAGGGCGGTTTGTTTTTTTTTACATTGAGCGCTGTTCCGTAAGAAGGGATTGTTTTTAAAGATGAGTTTTTAAACACGATGCCTTACGAGGATCTCCCCTCAAGCGACCCAATATTGGCGGGCCTGCCTGTTCATCGGCCGGCTATCCAACCCCGTGAGGTGCAATTCTCCCAGAAGGGCCTTTGAACAACCTGTAGACGAGTTTGATTAGGGGAGCCCCGAACGCTGAGCAAAAATCAAGCGGCTGCAAGGGGAAAAAAGAATTTGAAATGCAGCATAGAGGGGAGAGAATATTGCTTTATTTCAAAACTTAAGAAGCCTTCTGTATTGGGGGGGGGGGATTGTAAGGGGAAGGGGTGCTACCGGGGAGGATTAAGATTGGGGTGATCCTATGGAAGGAGGTCAGGAGATGCCCTGAGCAAAAACGTTGAGAGAAGGGGTGGCTGCATCTAAGCCTTCTCTGATTCCTAGGCCTTAAGAGAGAACGGGCTGTCTGTTCAGTGTTAAATTGTACATCCAAGTGTCCAGACCTCGTGTTGCCGAAAATCAAGCGTCAGTGGCTGTTTGTGTGCCTTGTTGGGGCGATTTGTGCATAAAACCTTTTTTGATCCATGTGAAATCCTAACGCTGCTACTCTCAAGGACTGAGGCCGTAGCTTGAATGCAGCTTGGGGTGGGAGGGGGCGGGACTTGCTTCCCCACAGGGACAAACCATGTGTGGAAATGGGCGCTTGGGACAGAAGCCGGGAGACTAATGTGGATCCTGCAGTTTGGGACTTCTCCTAGTGTCTTCTATATATTGGAGCAGGCTGGCCTTCCCTTTTGCCGCCCTGTCCTTGTGTAATTTAGATATCAGACTCTCGCTCTTAACCCCACGAAAGCCACACTTGAGTTCCATCTGAATTTTTCTCTGAATGAAAGAGAGAATTCTTAGGAGCGCCAGCTTCTGGCTG